>NW_028246006.1:0-57766 GCF_964263255.1 Lissotriton vulgaris
CACAGGTCAGTGGGTCACAAATGTAGTACCACCTGAAACATGGTCCAATGTAAAGAGCTAACACATAGAAAAAAGAGAAACGCTCTTTAGAGGCTGGCTGAAGACAATGCAACATCATTTATGCAGGAAAGCATTATTTTGAACCTATAACATTACAACAAAAATTATTAGTACAAAGCAGGCGCCACTTCCCTCATTCCTTGTGCCCACGCCATACCACGAGTCACTAGCATGATCTTGATAGTTTTTGAAGTAGATTTCTTCTCAAAAGTCCCTTAAATATTTCCACACTTCTAAGTTTTTTCCCACTACTTTCGTCACAGGAGTGTTTCACATTTACTAGACCTTTGGCATCCCCCTAACCTTCTGCACAGATCGAGTGGGCAACACAACTTAATTATTGAAGTTATCTCTGCAGGTAAGGACATACAAAGATCAGAAAATTATAGCAGACTAGTAGGTGGAATGGTACCAGCTTGAACCCAAAGTTGTTTTGCGTGTTCACATGTTTCAGAGTCTCAGTCACCAAAAATAGATCTGCGTATTGAAACCCGTGTCAAATAGTGTGTTGGTGCAACTTGGGGGTTGACTTACTCTTTCATAAATTATCTCTGTGTTATTTACAAGGGAAGTGTTTTCAATGCCAGTAATTGCCTCAAAAAGATGTTGTAAGCAAGTATTGTCGGTGCTTAATGAGAGCCGGTGGGGACCACAGACACGTCTTTTGGGGACCAGCACTTTTTTTTCCGCACTGAGAACAAGAGAGGAAGAAACACACAAAGAAACACACAGAAAGAGTGAGCTTAAAGGGGCAGTGAGAGTCTGGTAATGTATTAACCCCTTCCATGCGGCCGCGATTCCCCTGGTGTGCTGTAAACAGCACGAACAGGGGCGGGCCGTGACGAACCCCAGCCGTCATCAGCACACGAGCACCGTAGTGCATGACGGCTGGGGTTCGTCATCAGCATGGAAGGGGTTAAAGAGGCATCAGAGGAATTTAAGACTACCATATGTTTATGATGGTAATTGCCTAATGTGATTTATGGGCTAGAGGGATGTGGTGCTAGGAAATGTAATGCATTTAGTATGTTTTACGCACCCTGTGTTGATACCTCTAGAGATGGTTTTACCTATGTAGGTTTATGCTATTGAGTTGATGTTTCACTCTCTGAGTTACGCCCCTAAATGTGAGTTATGCTTAGGGGAGGGTCTAATGTGTTTAGACTAGTGAGGAGATTGCCTACTGTATTTATACTGGTTAGGCCTAACTGTGATGTCTGCGTAATGTGCTTGCCATTATGCCTGTGATACCTCTAAATGTGCTTTCAAGCTGAGGAGGTTGTTTTGCCTAGTATAGTTTATACTAGAGAGGTTATGTGTCCATGCGTGATCTAGGCCTATGGTCATTAGTATTGCGTAGTGTGTACCTACCTGTTACCAGTGGTTACTGGTTGTGATCTATAATTGTTGTTTGGTGTGACAGTTATTTTAAGTGCTAGTTCTACAAAGTGCTGATTCTGACAGTGGCCCACGTGGCCCTGTTCTGGTGTAAATATTCCCTTGTGAATATTGCCCGTGCCAGTTGGCACCATGTATATTGTGTGATTACTATCTGATATGTTTTGACAATACAAAAGTTATTTTTATATAACCTTCTGTGGAGTATCTTTTTGTGGTGTACCAAGGATGTTGTTGCTGTTTTGTGCGTGCGCAAATGATTACACATTGCCTCCGGGTTATCTTGCCGTGTGACTCCCTTGCCCTGACTAGAATGGTGGTTTCTGCCTGGCTTTGGCGTAAGCCTTAGCCAACCAGAAATTCCAGTTCTAACAGCCGGTATTAGCCAGCTATACATCACATCCTGCCCTTGAAGAAATGTTGGATGAGAAACTATTAGTTCAACTAAAGGAGCTTATTGAAATTCACAGACAAATGGTCCAATATGTCATGGGGACTCTTACAACCCAACTGGCAATCAGGATTCCGCAACACACCTCTTACCAGGGGAATATAAATAAAATTACACCGCAGACTATACAATCACTCATTGGTAAACTACCCGCAAAACGGGAATAAAATCCCTTCTGGATAGCTGAAAACATTACTCAAATCGAGGCAGTATTTCCTGGTACCACCCCTCATGAGAAACTAAGGATTCTAACAATCTGTTTACCAATAGGGATCGCACCACACCTGGAGGACTGCGACAATTGGAGTACAGTCTTTTCTGCAATCTACACCAAAACTCATGGTGTTCCGTCTATGGCGGTAATACCAGACGTCCTGAAACAGATTCAAAATGAATACCGGGCAGAGCCTGCTTTATATTTAGGTATGAAATTACTGAAAGATTTCAAACTGGTCTCAACAATAATATAAGTCAATATTAAAGGTGAAGCAGCATCCGTGGCGATCCGCCAAAAGTTAAGAGAATTTGATGTAACTGAGCAACCTCAGTAACTAGCCAAAATAATTGAAAAATCCTATGAAGAACTAGGTAGAGATAGTTTGGGTGGTAAACCAGTGACACTCCAACTGACTGAAAGTCCTGAAAAGGTCTTTATTAAAAACACTCCTACTGCTCCTAAAAAGAAGTGGGAGAACACAAAACAAACTTCTAAAGAGAAGCGTTCTCAATCCAGAGGAGGGTCTCCTCAAAAGCAGCCCTTCAAAAGGAGGTATAACCTCAGGAATAGGGATAATTTGAGAAAACCTGATAGATATCAAGATACTGATACATGTTCCTCTCGTACGTTTCAGACTTCCTCCCAGAAATCCAAAAGAAGAGGATGATCCGAACACAGGGAGGAACACGTGAAGTCCAAAGACGATCAACACATTCCAAAAAAAAAGAAAACTCAATTCACCAAAAAGAAGGTAGCAGGTCTAAAGATTAGACATGCAGTGGATCTTGAAGACACAACTCAAGAACAGGGAATGGGCCCAAACGATGTTGGACAGCGCAGCAGAAGTCACCATAGCTCGCAAGAACTTGAAAGATCATCTAGAGACAGTGGACTTGAATGAGTGCATCCAAGTTGAAAGTGCAGATACCAGGGTTAGTGTCCCACATAAGTTATATGAAGTAACACTCCAGATGGAGGGGGACATAACTAGAAAAAAGAGAGCACTCTTTTGGGAGAAGCTCTCTCAGGGTTATGACATTCTTTTAGCTGAACAAGACTGGCCACCTTAATTTGTCAGGGAGTGCCCACATGGCGAAGACATCATTATCAAAGAAGCAAATCCTGATAGGAGTTGTCCCCCTTCGCACAGCGTTGTGAATACCCGAACAGGGTCGAATAAAGTTAATGGGAACAGTGGGTTTAATCCATCATTAATTTTATTTCATTAATGGTTTCAAGTATCGAAAATTCATTTGTTCATTCCAAATTCGATGCGAAAGGTATATCCAAAATGCTTAATTATGTGTCCCTATGCATTTCTGGCTATCCATAAGCCCTTCTTCAGGGGAGGACTCTAAAAAGAAAAACAAATAAACGGGCTGATAATGGGGAGCGTATCTCCACCAACTACATCATATCAATGGTGCTCATAAGTTCACTGTGTGCAGAACGCTATAAATAGTTGTGGAATAACCATAGAAATTAGGAGTGATGTGCACCTTAGACGTGTGTTGATAAACGAGTCTCACGTTGCGGAAAATCATAGGTGACGTGCACGTTATTGGTTAAAAAATAGAAACATGATGACAGCGTGCATTTAAAAATATATAGCAGAGATTTACGTGGCTCGTGTCTACAAAGTGAAAAATTATGACATGTGGCGTGTAGAATAAAAGAGAGCAGATATTTGAAAAAAGGGGACCCCTATATAGTACTATTACACTTGCTATACATAGGGAAAATGTAAGATTAGGAAAGGTCTATAGCTAAGTGACAGAGTAAATAGACACACATTATTTTACTATTTTTTTAAAAGAAACCAAAGGTATTATACACCACATATATTTATATGATGTATAAATGTCCAGCTGTATATAACACCAACAAACATAAAGTATTTCTGATATAACTTTATTGTTCTTTTTTATGTATAGATATAAACTTTATATTCTTTTTTTCTTTTCTTTTTATACTATTTAGTTTTTTTTGAGATAGTTATTTTTTGTTGTATAATATTCAATTAAAATTACATAGAAAAAGATACAAAATCAATAGACAAGAAACTGGTGTAGAATGTTGAAGGCAAAGCGGTAGACACCACTACGCGCGTTTCGGCTCTTGAGCCTTCTTCAGGTGACCGTGTATTGTTCTATAAGTAGTAAAAAGACATACATAAATAAATATACAAAAAGCATGTATAATATATACAGTGGACAAGAAACCAAATATACAGCATATTTACAATATATTTACAGGTTTGGCATTGCTTTATGGGACAGCAAACTTAGATCTTTATATGAATGAGTATCTTTTTCACATACATATGTATTTCATCAAATTTTGATAGATCGCAGGAACATGACATTTTTTTTTTTATTGAATACAGAAAAGTATATTTTTACTTAGCAGATGTTAACACTTCATTTGAGTTGGTCATACTGAAAGTAAACTTATAGCTTTTTATACTCAATATGTCTATTAGTATCAAGAGACAAACATTTTCCTGATTTTCAATACTTCATAAGTTGTACTGAAGCACAGATCTTTTGACATCTTATAACCCTTCTTTATATACTGTGAACGGAACAATCATTTTTTAAAAACAGTTAATGGACTTTGGGAAACAAACCACTTAGTTCATGTGGAGTATCTTTATGTTGAAAAAATGATATAGATTGATAACATACTACATAATAACAGAAATTATACCACCTTTAAAGAAAAAGCAATGGTAACAACTGAGTGAATTATGATACAATTGTATTGATTGACTGTAAATAAATACAGTATATGGAAGAGTAATGAAGGTTAGCTTGTTGATGACAGCCTCCTTGTACGATAATTAACATACTACTAAAAGTAAGAGGTAAGGTCTAGGTTTACTAGAGAATACTCACAGATTTTCAAAAAATGGATAAGTCAGCATAGAATGTGGCAGATTTATTCAATTAGTCGGAAAAGGATTGCTTCTTGAGATCTATAGGTATAAATAACAAGGTTTGTGGTGACATTTCCGATGGTACTGATGAGCACTGAACTGAAAGAATAGGAGGTCTATATAAATGCTTATTTATATGTACAGGTAATAGATATTGAGATATGTACATATATTTCATTCTAGAGACACATATATGGAAATATTGTGGATAATATAATATTAAAGTTCTGGAGAAAGCATTTATCATTATTGTCGAAGTGGGCAACTAATACCACTGGTTATTTTGTTTTAGAGATAGATACAAAAGTATATAGTGAATATGATTTAGTACCTCAGAAATAGTGAAATGTAGTCCTGATGACGTATCTGTTGGTAAACTGTTTCCAGACAGGTAATAAAAATAATTGATTGAGATTGATATCTGATAAATCAAAAGTAGAAAGAATAGAAAAAGTAATAAGCATTGGGGAAGCCAATAAATATATGATCCATAGACTTATTGTAGCTCAAATGGATACTTTGCAGGATATATTTACCTTCACAATAATCGTTAGCTTCAAACAGAAGATATAATGACGTGAGGAATATGACCTGAAATAATTGGCTATCTGAAAATGGAGAAGAATGGGTCGTAAATATATAATTCAAAGTGTTTTACAGCCAGTAAGTAATATTTGGCGATATATATTTACCTCCACACGTTGACTTTATGTTCGGTGGATCTTAAAAATAACGGATACTGGACGTAGGAATTGATTGAACATCTAAAAATAGATTTATGGATAAGGGTCTATAATTAGTATATCTAGTGGAACTGAATGACTTGTTACGGCTAGAATGATAATTAAGAGTTACCTCAAAGTGAGCTGAGAATAGATTCCCAGGAGCCCGAGTCTGTATGTCTTTATTTTATCTGTAAATAGGAGATGTATAACAAATATAGTGTATAATGAGTGTGTTACAATAGCACACTAAAGAAGCGGATAATTATATACATAGCAGGACCAGACGTATGTTTAGTTTCAATAGTTAAATGAGACGATATGTTTAGTATGATACCGCTTGTTTTTAAAATAGAAAGAGGAAAGATATAAACTAATAGTGCACACCGGGTGATAATTACTAATCACATTGTAAACGTTTGAAATATGTAACAGTGGATACTAATCCTATTTTAGTAGCGTGCATAATATCACTATACTCCATACTGGGGTAACTATACGATAGCCTCGTAAGTTATGCATCCCGCTTTTACTTACCAGTGGTTTTTGAAGAAAATAGTTGAAGACTCCTGGTTATACAGAAACGCGGCAATTGGCGACCGCCAACACAACAGGGACGCCAGATGTAAGCAAACAAGTGAAGAGATGTGAAGGCTTTATATAGTACAAGTACCGGTAGTGGCCTCAAGAAGTGACTATGGATATAGAAGAAGGACTTCGCGATATCGAACGTAACCCAAAAGAGTAGCCGAGATAGAAAAGGAATGCGAGTGGTATTTCCAACAGAAAACTGTTGTGATCAAGATAGCTGGAAAAGGGGGGGGGGGCTTACATGAATATTTTATAGTTTAGAGCTCGTGCGACTTACTTCTGGATGTAAATCTATCATGTGTCGAAAAATCATGTTATTATACGACATGATCTCGGGCATAGTTCATAATTGAATTGTTTCAATAATAATTAATCACATTATAATATCAGTGTATTTAACCCCTTCCGTGCTTCGAACGTCCAACGGTCGTCGCACGCGCTACCTCGCTGGTGCTGCTCACGACCGTTGGACGTCCGAATCCCGTTAGCGCGATCGAACGTCCGCACTGGGGCGGAATGTTCGACGCGCTAAAGGGGTTAATTCAAAAGAAAAGATAATAATTCATAAGGGAATTAGAAAAAGCCTACGGCGCTTCATATACAGAGTGGTGTATATGCGCTGATCAGTAAGATAGTTAGTTCCTTGTACTAGAAATAGAAAGAGGACAGGTCCAGGCATCGCAATGTGACAGCGTACTGGATCTTTTCTCTGACCTAATCAAATGTGATATTTTCTATTGTCACGAATAATAACAAAGATGATGGAAAATAGTTCAACTCACATACAGGCTAATATGTCAACGCTGAACAAGGAGACATTTTGGTCGCTTATGGTAAAAATAGAAAGAAGACAGGTCCTTACATAGTAGATCATTGCTTTAATCTAATAAGGTGCAATGTTTTCTGTTATCAACATTTTTTGAATATGGGAGTGACCGCATGTTATAAAAAATGGCTGATACTAATTTCGTCCTAAAACGGGAGATTTTTACACTATTTAATCTTTAAATTAAGTAACTGATGTTTAAATAAAATAGATGCTCCTCAAGTGTTAAAGTGGTTTCTTTTCCATAGGCCTTATAGAACATATAGACCTGAATTCCATATCTGTTTCTCTGTATTGTCTATAAGAGGTGTGTATTAAATGATGGCTTGGTCCCAAGGTATCTCAGAGTTTAGACCGTTAGTTACAGTATCAAACATAAAGCTATAGTACACTTCTCGTTTCTTTCTTATTTTGTCGCAGCAGAGCCCTGCTGTCGGTACAATTTTCTCCAATATATACCATCGTATATCATCTGGTGAGTGTTGTTTTTACACATAGTGACTGGAAAGGGGCGACCACTCGGTCCCCCCGAACGTATGGCGGAGTGCCTCGATCCCCCCGGGAAGCCATTTTTGGGCGGGAGGCGCGTCTCGGCTGGTATGCCCGAAGCGGCGTAGCCGGGGCGCGCCTTTTCCCGCCCTAGAGTGGGCTGGCCTAGACACTGACGCAGCCAGCCACGCCCTCGGGGCAGGCAGGGGCGGGTTTACGCCCGCCCTGAAGACGGATAAAAGGGACGCAAGACCAGAAGACGTCCTCTTGTTCTTGTGCTCTGAAGCTGCACCTCCTCGCTGCACGTGAGCTCGAGACAGAACGAAGAGCCAATTTTGAGCGTTTTGATCTTTCTTTTTGTCTTCCAGATACTTTGTCGGAAAGATGCCCAAGAAAGGCGCGAAGAGAATGACGACTGACCAGATGGTTCGGGTCCTCGTGAAGGAGATGTCCGAAATAAAGAAGCGGATGGCGGAGCGAGACGGGGAGGGCGGATCGGGGTGTCCATCGGCTGGAGCAGCTCCTGGAGGGAAGCCCAAGAGGCCAAGAAGGGGACCAGCCGGGGGAGACGTCCCGGTTCCCTGTGCCCCGCTCGAGGCGCCAGCCCCGGTACCGGTGGAGGGGAATCCGATTCCCGTTGTGGTCACCCCGACATCCACTGAGGATATGCCTCCCGAGTTGGCGGCACAGCTAGCAGCGTGGTTGGGCGACAGTAGCGAGGGCGCCACAGCTGCCGAGGCACAAGCGCTGATGAAACAGTTACGCGAGAAACGAGATGCAGCCAAGGTGCCCGCGCCGGCTGCAGTGATAGACAAGCCACGAGTGGCGGAAGCAGCGTCCGGTGCAGGTAAGCGGCCATTGCCGATCGCGAGGGATGAGTCAGCACCCTCTCGTAGAGAAAAATTGGGGCAACATGTTCCTTTGGCAATAAAGGAAAAGATCTGGGCGGGGGAATACGTGAATATTTTCTCCTTGCTTGTCGATCATTATGAGGTGGAAAATGTTAAGGGTCAAAAGGATCTAATGCATCCGAGTGTTTGGCGCGCAAAAATGGCCGCCTTTAAAGTGAATGAGAATATTGGCAACTGGGGCAATGCATGGGGAATTTTTACGTCGATTTTGGGGGAACGTAGGCCAGAATTGCTTCCTGAGTTTCCAGTTTATCAGTCACGAATTATGGGGTACTCGACATCGCACCAAGGTAACCATTGGTTCTGTTATGATAACCTTTTCAGGAAGGCGATGGAGCATAACAAAAGTTTAACCTGGGACTGTTATGATTCTTTAACATGGGAAAAAATGAAAGAATCAGGAATGTTGAAAATGCCGTTGGTGGGGGGCAATGTTGGCGAGTCCTCCCGCCAATATGCAGGGACGCCCTTTCGGTCAGGTGCGGGTACCGACGATTACTCGAGACCTGCCGGCAATACAGGGAAAAGGGGTTTCTGTTTCAATTTCAACAAAGGTAAATGTACTAGGCCCCAGGGATCGTGCAAGTTCAAGCACGAATGTAGTGGTTGCGGGTCGCCCCATCCTGAGTCCTCGTGCAGAGCCAGAACGGGTGAGAATGGGGGTAGAGGAGGCGCCAAACAGGTCTAATGTAGTCCGAGGGGCGCCTTTACCAACCCCGATTGATACCTTGGCGATGATTCCCTGGCTCAGTGAATACCCGGATCGTACTTCTGCTGGGGTGCTGCGGAACGGTTTTTCATATGGTTTCCGCATCCCGGTAGGGGACTTTCAGGGTGTCGGGACGTGCAAAAATCAACTTTCCGTCTTGCAGCATACGACCGTAGTGCAGGATAAGATCCGGAAAGAGGTTATCCGAGGTCGGGTCGCCGGCCCGTTTAGTGTACCCCCGGTACAGAATTTTGTCTGTTCTCCTTTAGGGGTGGTCCCCAAGAAGGACCCAGGTGAGTTTCGATTGATTCATAATTTATCAGCTCCTCATGGCCTTTCTGTAAACGATGCAATTGATCCAGAGGTATGTTCGGTGCGGTACGCATCATTCGATGAAGCCGTAGCCATTTTGAATCGCCTGGGGCCCGGGACGCTGATGGCGAAATCAGATATCGAGTCAGCGTTCCGATTGCTCCCGGTACACCCAGACGACCAGCGTCTTCTGGGATTCATGTTTCAAGGTTCGTATTACATGGATAGGTGTATGCCGATGGGGTGCTCTATATCTTGTGCATATTTCGAGAATTTCAGTAGTTTTTTGCAATGGGTCTTCACGAAGAAAACGGGTTTCCGAAATGTAATGCATTACCTTGATGACTTTCTGTTCCTTGGGGCCGCCGGGGATGACGAATGCGGCCGGGCCTTGGCTGACTTTTGTGTGTTAATGGGTCAATTTGGCGTGCCATTGGCACCAGGTAAAACTGTGGGTCCCACGACTTGCCTCGAGTTTCTGGGGATTGAGTTGGATTCTAATGAGGGTTGTTTTCGTTTACCAGCTGCCAAAGTGTCGAAATTCAGGGCAGCCCTGCAAGTATGTATAAATGCATCTAAAGTTACGCTGCATCAATTGCAGCAACTGGTGGGGAAGTTGAATTTTGCCCTGAGGGTGATCCCAATGGCCCGCCCCTTTTCCCGTTCAATTGCCCAAGCGATGGTTGGCCTAAAGGAGGGTCATCATCGCACGAGACTATCGGCTGAGGTCCGCCAGGACATGCGTATTTGGTTAGCATTTTTGGCGGACTTCAATGGTCGAGTCGTCTGGAACAAACCAGCCGTGTCCTCTGATGAGCTTGGTCTATGGACAGATTCAGCGGGAAGCATGGGCTTTGGCGCCATCTTCGGCACAAAATGGTCGGCACAAAAGTGGCCAACATGGTGGCATGAAGAGGGGCTGACGAGTAATATTGCTTTCCTTGAACTGTTTCCCATTTTGGTGGCCCTCAGAACCTGGCCCGAAGGGTTCAAAGATCATTCTGTCATATTTTGGTCTGACAATATGACCGTTGTAGAATGCATCAATAGTCAGGCAGCACGTTGTAAAATGATTTTAAGGCTGCTCAAAGAAATTGTCTTACTGTGTATGCAACTGAACGTGATATTCAGAGCAAAACATGTCCCAGGGGTGTTGAATCAGGCGGCTGATGCACTGTCTCGTTTTCAAATGCAGGCTTTCTCGGGTTTCCTTCCCTCAGCGGACCTAGAGCCGGCACCCTTTCCCGAAGCTCTCTGGTCTCTCGGTGCCCCGAACTTCGTCACCTCGTGGGAGAGAGTCTAGCACCAAGGACGAGGAAGGCATATGAAGGGGCGTTTAGGGCCTATTTAGCCTTTTTGGGGACTGAGAGAGAGGGGCTTTGGGGCTATGAGGAATGGGTAGTACATTTTCTGATGTTCTTGCGTAGGGCTGGGAAGTCAGTGGCTACGGCCCAGAGGCATCGTGCTGCCATTTCCTTTGTTGCCAGGGCTCACAATATCCAGGACCCGACAGCGTCTTTCGTGGTACAAAAAGCGCTGCGTGGGTGGCAACGCCTTGAGGGTCGCAGGGTAGATGAGAGGCGCCCGATAGGTCTGGATAGGTTGTCCCAGTTGCTGGCCGCACTCCCTGCCACATGCTCGTCTCAGTTTGAGACGTTTTTGTTCCGAGCTGCTTTTACGCTTGCATTTCACGGGGCGATGAGGATAAGTGAATTGGTGGCGAGGAACAAACAGGATGTGGTGGGGGGTTTGTGCCAGGAACACGTTCAGATCAGGGGCGAGACGATGACTGTCTCCTTTGTCAGGTCCAAGACCGATCAAGATGGGATGGGTGACTGCATAATCATTCGCAGGATTCCTGGGTCCTCCATGTGTCCGGTAAAGTGTTTAGAAGATTACCTAGCACGAAGGGTGGCATCATGGGGAGGGACATTGTTGAGACACGCGGACGCCACCCCACTGACGAAATTTCAGTTTCAGCGGGTGCTTGCGATGTCAATTACCGCAGCGGGCTTGGACCCGGGCGAGTTCGGGACCCATTCCTTTCGGATAGGGGCTGCCACTGAAGCTACAGCCAGGGGTCTTAATGTTGAACAAGTAAAACGAGTGGGGCGTTGGTCCTCCAACTGTTATAAGAGATATGTGCGGTTGCACATGTTGTGAAGCTTTAATATCATACTCACGCTTCTTGTCTTTTGTTTGGTTTTCAGTTGCGCAAGCCTACGAGGCAGGGCGGACTATGCAGTCGACCCAACACCGGGCCAGCGGTCAGACATCACCGGCTGTGAAAAAGGAGGTGTGGGTCGTGGGCCACTCATACGTGAGGCGTGCCGCAGACGTATTCGAAGCAGGTGACATGATTCACGTAGCCTGGGAATACGGGTACAGGGTGTCCTTCTACGGAAGGGGCGGTCTCTGTATTGACCAGTTTCAAGCATTCTTTGAGGGTTTGTTAGGGCGGACGAGGTCACCGCCGTCTATAGTCATAGTACATTTAGGGGGCAATGATTTGGTCACCACCGGTAGACGACTTCTCCTAGAGGCAATGCTTTCCACTGTAAGTTGGTTGGCGAGGAAAGTTCCGGGGTGCATAATTGCGTGGTCTCATATGATCCCACGAAAAGTGTGGCGGGGGGCTATCTCGATTCCTGCTTTGAACCATTCTGTTAGAAAACTTAATAACAAAGTGAGTAGGTTGTTCCGTTCCAAGACATTGCATTCTATCTCGCATGGTTGTATCAATGATGACAGTATGTATTTGGGGGATGGTGTGCATTTGTCTCGGGTGGGAAATGAGTTACTCATAGGAGACTTCTTAGCATGGTTAAAAACGTTGAAGCATGACCTTTAGGTAGGAGTTTTGTGGGGGGTCCGGATAGCCGGTCAACTATCCGGGCCTGTGGCGGTAAGGTCATGATCGGTGAGCACTAATTAGAAGATCCCTATGAGTGGGCGTCACCCAACACGGATGGGAGCGCTCGGGAGAGGTGGCCATTGGCCCCTCAATGGGGAGGCGGTCCCTTCTAAGGATGGGTCGCCGGAAGTAAAGGAAAGGCGGTCAAGGCCCCTTCCTTTGTAGGAGGGGTTACAGCCCCCTCCTGGGGAATTTCCCGGGGCCAGTGACATCTGCGACGGCAGATGCGGTAAGTTGTGTGGGGTTGGGGGGAGGTCTACGATACCTTCTAGATACCTCACACGAGTCTTCGAACGACCTTTAACTGGCGTCGAGTTTTTAGGTGCCCCCGTCAAGTCAAGGGAAATTGGTAGTAGTTGCACTTGAGGTACGCCTCTGTGCTGTCGCCCCTCCCAAGTGGGAGGGGTAAGTCTGGTTAGGGATCTTGACACCGGTTATGATCTTGCCGTTGGCCCTTAAACGTTAGGATGTACAATTTCAATATTTCAAGAGAATGTTTTGTAGGATGCTAGTTCGGCTAGGAGAACCTCTGTATTAGAGAATCTGTTAAGGTTAGCCAAACATCGCAATGTGGTAATGAAATTGTACATAACATGAAACGTTTAATGTTTTAATTTTGTTTTAATAAATACGGCCGGGAGGGTCACTCCCTCCCACTTCCAAAAACTTCAAGAACTGTTTCCGGTTTCCCTCCTTTTGGGATTGTGGTGAGAGGGGGTGGCGGGTATCTCAGCCATATGGAAAGGGGCGACCACTCGGTCCCCCCGAACGTATGGCGGAGTGCCTCGATCCCCCCGGGAAGCCATTTTTGGGCGGGAGGCGCGTCTCGGCTGGTATGCCCGAAGCGGCGTAGCCGGGGCGCGCCTTTTCCCGCCCTAGAGTGGGCTGGCCTAGACACTGACGCAGCCAGCCACGCCCTCGGGGCAGGCAGGGGCGGGTTTACGCCCGCCCTGAAGACGGATAAAAGGGACGCAAGACCAGAAGACGTCCTCTTGTTCTTGTGCTCTGAAGCTGCACCTCCTCGCTGCACGTGAGCTCGAGACAGAACGAAGAGCCAATTTTGACCCACCCACCAGCCCCTGAGGACAGCCAGTTGTTTGTAATAAAGTTGATTAATAATTCTGTTTTGTTTCGTTTACAGGTTGTGATAGTATCATGTTGATGTTGAATATAATAAAGATTGGTCTATTTTGTGTAGGTTTTTCGATTAAAGAGATTCGGATATAGTGTTAGTTTTTAAGCATGCACTTTTCGGTCATAGTGGCCAATGTATTCGTATGTGTTGTTAGCATTGTCGTATTTATTTTGGTAGGCGGTAAGGTCATGATCGGTGAGCACTAATTAGAAGATCCCTATGAGTGGGCGTCACCCAACACGGATGGGAGCGCTCGGGAGAGGTGGCCATTGGCCCCTCAATGGGGAGGCGGTCCCTTCTAAGGATGGGTCGCCGGAAGTAAAGGAAAGGCGGTCAAGGCCCCTTCCTTTGTAGGAGGGGTTACAGCCCCCTCCTGGGGAATTTCCCGGGGCCAGTGACATCTGCGACGGCAGATGCGGTAAGTTGTGTGGGGTTGGGGGGAGGTCTACGATACCTTCTAGATACCTCACACGAGTCTTCGAACGACCTTTAACTGGCGTCGAGTTTTTAGGTGCCCCCGTCAAGTCAAGGGAAATTGGTAGTAGTTGCACTTGAGGTACGCCTCTGTGCTGTCGCCCCTCCCAAGTGGGAGGGGTAAGTCTGGTTAGGGATCTTGACACCGGTTATGATCTTGCCGTTGGCCCTTAAACGTTAGGATGTACAATTTCAATATTTCAAGAGAATGTTTTGTAGGATGCTAGTTCGGCTAGGAGAACCTCTGTATTAGAGAATCTGTTAAGGTTAGCCAAACATCGCAATGTGGTAATGAAATTGTACATAACATGAAACGTTTAATGTTTTAATTTTGTTTTAATAAATACGGCCGGGAGGGTCACTCCCTCCCACTTCCAAAAACTTCAAGAACTGTTTCCGGTTTCCCTCCTTTTGGGATTGTGGTGAGAGGGGGTGGCGGGTATCTCAGCCATAATACTAATGGCGCAGTCATTTTACGTGTACGGATTGCCGATCTATGTTCCGTTAGTCTGATATTTATAGTTCGAGAGGTTTCACCTACGTATGCTTTTTCGCATGGACATAGGAGTATGTATACTAAATTTTTACTTTTGCAGTTGGTCATTCCTTTATTTTGAATAGTAGTTCCATTGTGGCAGAATGATTCATCTTCAATGGCTAATGGACATGATTTACATGTTCCACATTTGAAGTTTCTATGTATTGGTTGTAAATCTCTAATGCTTAGTTGGATAGAAGGTTTAGCTATTGGCATACGTGACCTCACTATTAGATCTTTCAGATTTCTTTTTTTTTCGGTAGGCAAACATTGGTTTTTGTAGTGTCTCAGTTGGTAGTTTATTGATATTTAGTAGATGCCAGTGTGAACAGACTATCTGTCTAATTCTTTCATTGAGAATGGAATGTCTGGTTACAAATACTAAATTTTGTTCAGGGGTGTTTGAGTTACCAGACAGTAAATGTTGCCTATCGTAGAAACGTGCTCGTTTGTATGCATGCCTAATGATGCGGTGTGGATATCCTCGGTTTAGGAATTTGATCTTCATTTCTTCTGCTCTACGATCATAATCAATGAGTTTGGTGCAATTACGGCGTAATCGCAAAAATTGCCCAAAAGGTATTGCATTTTTTTGGTTTAAGGGATGGAAGCTGGAATGATGCAGGATGGTATTGCGTGCAGTAGGTTTAGTATATAAATCTACGTATAGCTGTTTTTCTTCATGTTTGATTATGATGTCTAAAAATTCAATCTGTGCATTACTGTGATTAGATGTGAATCGGAGATTCTCATCACAGAGGTTTAACCATTGTGTGAATTCAGATAGGATTGGAAGATCGTCATTCCATATAAAGATGATATCGTCTATATATCTAGACCAAAGATGCACCGTTTCGAAAAAGGGGGCCTCCTCTTTAAAAATATATTGATACTCAAAGTAAGCTACATAGATGTTAGCAATAGTTGGAGCACAAGACGCTCCCATGCTTACACCTTTTGTTTGTTTATATAAGTTACCTCTGAATTCAAAAATATTTTCTCTGAGAACAATTGATAGGCAATCAGTAATGAATTTGCTGTTACATTCAACTTGATAGGTTTCAATGAACCAATTGACTGCATGAATGGCCCCTTCATATGGTATATTGGAATATAGGTTTTCCACATCCAATGTTACCAACCATTGAGTTTCTTCATTGTATGGAGTGCCTTCTAATAGGCTAATTATCTGACTTGTGTCTTTAATATACCCAGGTATTAGGTGGATATATGGACGTAAAATTGCGTCTAGGTATTTCGAAATTGGTTCTGTAACAGAGCCAATGGTGTTGACAATAGGTCTTAAGGGTGGATTTCTTGCATCTTTGTGCACTTTGGGTGTTCCATAAATGCATGCTAGTTTAGGCGATTCTACATTTAAATATTCAAATTCTTTGTGACAAATAATATCGTCATTGTATGCTTTAGTCGTTAGTCGTTCAATTTTAGTTTTAATTGCATTAGTTGTATTTTTCATGATTTTTACATAGAATTTGGTATCATTTAGCATAGTTTCAATTTTTTGAATGTAGTTGTCTGTGTCGTGAATAGCTATTTCTCCTCCCTTGTCGCAACATTTGACTGTTAATTCGGTGTTATTTTTCAAAAATTCAATGGCTTGGTATTCATTAAGAGGGATATTGAATGGTGTTCTGGGTACATATTTGGTAGCTTGTATAAAGTTGTTATATAATACTTTCTCAAATATGGCCACTTCTGGTGGTACCTGATCTAAGGTGGGGGTAAATATCGATTTGGGCGCTAGACCTGATTTGTTAGCTTCCCTTTCGATGCTTTGATTGTTTTGAAAAAAGAACTTTAGTCTCACTTTTCGTAAGAAGATCCTGAGGTCTGTGAAATGTTCAAATTTATTAATGCCAGCATGGGGGACAAAGGAAAGTCCTTTTGAGAGTAAAGACATAGTAGATTGGTTTAGATTAGTCTTACTTAGATTAAAGATGGGAATAGTATCTATTGTCTCCAATATTTGGCATTCCTTGTCTTCAGATATTGGTTGGAGTTCGCTTGAGGTACCTGGAATTGCTGAGGATATGGAGCTTCATGTCATGAAAATTATGACATGTGGCGTGTAGAATAAAAGAGAGCAAACTGTGCACTGAGATAATCAGTAAAAGTGCAGATAAACTCTTTCAAGAAACCTAGTGTAATCTTGAAGAGTGCGGGCAGGTTAGCGGGATTAGTACTTACATAAAGCATTTTCAAAAGACAGTCACGAGCTGCCGTTCGCGTGACGGGAAGCGTGCATCTGTGTGAATGTTAAATTTGAATAAACACGTAGCGTTACCAAACAATAAAGATAGAAAGAGAGCTGAAAGTGAGAGAGGATGGCAGCCATCTTACAATGGTGAAAGTAAACGGAAGAACCATGTGAAGAGTGATAAAGTGTATACGGGAACGACCCAGTGATGTTGCAAGGATAAAGAGGGAAAAATAATGGTAGTAAGATGCATGTGTACATTAAAGTAAATAATGATGACATAGTACATATGTTAAAAAATGAAATAAAGAGATGTATAATGATGATGATAACAGTTAATGAGGCAAAGATGATGTAGGATGTATAGATCACAGGTAGCAAAGAAATTCCATTCTGTCATTTAACACTGTGGGCTGCATCGTGCATAAGTATCTGATCTGAAAGTTCTCTCTTTGGAGCATCTTGTCTTTCATATTCATGATTTCTGTGGGTCGTACATTTTCAAGTACGGTGAATTTGTGCAACCGCGTTTACCATACAAGTCAATGGTGCGTAAAAATCAGAAAGTTATAGGTTTCGGAGACTAACGACTGGACTAGAACTTAGCCACTTAAAACTAGGACACTAGAGGTGTAAACCACTATAGGAGCACCAGAGTTAGTTCCTTACCTCACCCACCTCACCCAAGGAAGCGGGTGCATAGGTGCCAAAGTGTGTCTGGGTCCCTCCTATGGGTGGGACCCAGGAAGGGGGTGGTTACACCCCTTTCCCTTTGTCCAGTTTTGCGCCAGAGCTGGGGCTGGAGTGCCCCAGCACCGGTTTGAACTGGACTATGCATGGGACGCCTTGCGCACCCCAGGCAGTGTCTTGTTTCATTCAACCCTCCCTGCTACAATCCACTATCTCCTGTCTGGGGTGGTGTAACACCTCCCTATGACAGGATACCATTTGTCCAGGCCTCCCCTGCCGGAGTTTCGGTCAGCAGCAGGAGGCCAGACTTGTGTCTGTGGCAGCAGCATCCATTTTGTGATGCTGGGGCTCTGGTTAGATTTAACTTCGTTTAAGAAAAGTAACATGTCTTCTCCCTCTAGAAGGGCGGAATACTACCCCCGTCGCCAGAACTGGCGAGGGGGTAGTATTCCAAAGCGTATGACACCTTACACGACATGTTTTGATAAAGCCAAGCAAAAGTTAGCAAATAACCACGAGGATTATAATGCACTTAAGAGTATATGGTATGGCAATATCCCGGAACAGCTAAGGTACTTGGTCCCGAAAGCTGCAGACAGGCTCAGCTCATGCTAGAGCACAATCTCACATAAAACCAAGCACTCCGCCTCCAGGATTGATAAGGCCTGCCATAGGAGTGACTTATAGGTGCATATGTGTCCAGATATAGGTTTAGATATAGGTATACTATAACTAAGCAAGGGGTGATTACACCACCTTGCCCCAGCTGAGTGATCAGCCAGTTGTGTCAGTTTGGATAGCCAGCCAGGGGTGGCAAAAGATTTGCTGCAGCCCCTGGTAGGCCTTGGATGCACCTATGCCCTGGGTACCTATAGTACACTGTACAGGGGCTGATAAGGAGACCCAATGTCCAATTGGTTATGTACCTAAAGTACATGGATGTGAATTTAGAGAGAGAACAGCAGGCTGTGGGTCTGATTAGCAGGCCCACAGCCACATTAAGTCGAAAACCAGTGAGGCAAAAAGCAAAAATGGGGGTGACCATAGGAAAGCAGACCCTACTCTCCTACATAACCCCCCCCCCCAAACGCAGGGGCATTAAAGTTAACCTTGACCAGATAAGTCTTCATGTTCTAAGTGGAAATACCTGGAGAGACCATCTGCATTACCATGTTCAGTCCCTGGTCTGTGTTCCACTGTAAAGTCCATTCCCTGTAGGGAAATGGACCACCTGAGCAATTTGGGATTTTCACCCTTCATCTGATTTAACCACAAGAGGGGCTTATGGTCTGTCTGAATTCTGAAGTGAGTGCCAAACAAGTATGGTCTCAACTTCTTCAGGGCCCAAACCACAGCAAAGGCCTCCCTCTCAAATGGCTGACCAACGTTTCTCTCTAGGGGTCAGCCTTCTGCTAATGAAAGCAATGGGCTGGTCTTGACCATCTACATTAAGTTGTGAAAGCACAGCTCCCACCCCCAACTCAGAAGCATCTGTTTGGACAATGAACTCTTTGGAGTAGTAAGGACTCTTTAGGATAGGTGCAGAGCACATGGCCTTCTTCAGGTTATCAAATGCCTTTTGACAGCTAACTGTCCACTGAACCTTCTTCGGCATCTTTTTGGATGTCAAATCATTTAATGGTGCCACAATGGACCCATAGTTCTTTACAAATTTCCTGTAATACCCAGTCAGGCCCAAGAAAGCTCTTACCTGTGTCGGGTGGTTGGAGGAGCCCAGTCCTGTATGGTCTGGATCTTACTCTCCAGTGGTTGAACCTGACCCCCATCTACCAGGTGACCCAGGTACACAACCTTGCTCTACCCTATCTGGCACTTGGCAGCCTTGATAGTCAGGCCTGCCTTTTGCAGGGCCTCCAGAACTTTCTTCAGGTGATCCTCCCAGGTGGAGCTGAAGACAGCAATAGCATCTAGATATGCTGCACAAAAGTCATCCAATTCAGTAAGGCCTTGATTGACCACCCTTTGGAAAGTGGCAGGTGCATTCTTCAAATCAAAGGGCATTACAACAAACTGATAATGTCCACTGGGGGTTGAGAATGCTGTTTTGGCTTTTGACTCCTCAGCTAATCTGATTTTCCAATAGCCAGCTGTCAGATCAAATGTGCTCAGAAATTTGTCAGAAGCCAATTTATCTATGAGCTCATCTGCCCTTGGAATAGGATGAGAATCTGTCCTAGTGACAGCATTGAGACCTCTTTAGCCCACACAGAACCTCATTTCTCTCTTTCCATCTTTGGTTTTGGCACCAGAACTACTGGGCTGGCCCAGGGGCTCTCTGATGGCACAATTACTCCAAGTTCAAGCATTTTCTGCACCTCAGCCTTTATACAATCCCTGACATGGTCAGGTTGCCTGTAGATTTTACTCTTCACAGGCAGACTATCACCAGTGTCCACCTCATGGGTGCACCAGTTAGTTTGACTGGGTGTGAGTGAAAGGATGTGTCTGAAAGACTGTAGAACTTGTCTGCAGTCTTGTTGCTGCTGGTCAGTGAGGCTGCCATCTACGGCCACACCATCAACTGAACCATCATCATGGTTATGGGATAACAAGTCTGGGAGAGGGTCACTCTCTTCCTCTTGCTCCCCATCTATAGCCATGAGCAAGCCCATGTCTTCCCTGTCAAGAAATGCTTTCAATCTGTTTACATGTAGCACCCTGTGGGGGCTCCTAGGGGTGCCAAGATCCACCAAGTAGGTGACCTCTCCCTTTTTCTCAATGATGGTGTGGGGTCCAGACCATTTGTCTTGGAGAGCTGCTGGGGCCACTGGCTCCCACACCCAAACCTTCTGTCCTGGCTGGTACTCAGTCAGCACAGCCTTTTGGTCATGCCAAGCTTTTTGGAGTTCTTGGCTAGCCTCAAGGTTTTTGGATGCTTTCTCCATGTATTCAGCCATCCTGGAGCGGAGACCAAGTACATAATCCACTATGTCAAGTTTAGGCTTTTTGAGAGGTAACTCCCATCCTTCCTTCATAAGACACAAGGGACCCCTTACAGGATGCCCAAACAAAAGTTCAAAAGGGCTGTAGCCAACCCCCTTTTGTGGGACCTCTCTGTAAGCAAAGAGAAGGCATGTCCCATCTAGGCCTAAGCTTTTCAGGTAACCCTTTTATCATCCCTTTTAGGGTCTTGTTAAATCTTTCAACAAGCCCATTGCACTGTGGATGGTAGGGTGTAGTGAATTTGTAGTTAACACCACACTCCTTCCACATTGCTTTTAGATATCCAGACATGAAGTTGGTACCTCTGTCTGAAAAAACCTCCTTCGCAAAGGCCACTCTGGAGAAAACTCCAAGTAGGGCCCTTTCCACAACAGGAGCTGTTGTGGTCCTCAGGGGAATTGCCTCTGGATACCTGGTGGCATGATCCACTACCACCAGTATAAATCTGTGCCCAGATGCTGTCTGGGGGTCCATTGGTCCAACAATGACTATCCCCACTCTTTCAAAGGGTACCCCCACCAAAGGTAGTGGTATGAGGGGGGCCTTTGTGGTGCCACCTGATTTGCCACTGGCTTGGCAGGTAACACAGGAGCGACAAAACTCCTTGGTATTAAGCATGGGCAAATTTTGCGAATTCGCGATCCGCGAATTTGCGGATTTGCGAATTCACGATCCGCAAAATTTGCGAATTTGCGGATTTTTGTTTTTTGCGTGTTCGCGGGGTTTTTTGCCTGTTCACAGGGTTTTTTGCCTGTTCACAGGGATTTTTGCGTCTTCGCGAGCCGCTTGCATAGCGAAGTTACCCATGCAGTCGTTTATGGGAGAGGGAGAGAGAGATAGATAGATAGATAGATAGATAGATAGATAGATAGATAGATAGATAGATAGATAGATAGATAGAGAGAGAAAGAGAGAGGTAGAGAACGAGAGAAAGAAAGAGAGGCCGGATCTCTGAAGGGCCAGATTCCTGAGTTGCCCCTACAGAACATACAGCTTTTTATTTTTAGCAAAATGCATATGAAAATTGTGCTGTAAAGGTCTCTTTTAGTTTAACCCCTCCTGACAACTCAAAATGGGTGTATTTGCCATCCTCTCCCTTCTTCCTGTTTTTTATATCGGTAAGTGCTTCCTGATAAGGTTTAATTCCTTGGACAGGTGCCTCGTTGCCTACTTGTAACTATTCTCTGACCCTGCTTCAAGGGTCAGAGTAGGGTCAGAGAATAGTTGCAAGTAGGCAACGAGGCGCCAGGAAGCAATTAGCAGCAGGTGTCCAAGTTGAAGTTAATTTGTTTGTAACCCTTTTGTAAAAGGTTACAAAGAAATTAGGTTCAACTTTTGCACCTGCTGCTGTAACCCTTGCTTGGCTGAAAATTCGTCCCCGCCGATTCGCGGATTTTACCGCGATTTCGTGAGATTCGCGGATCGCAAAATCGCGGAAAATCCGCAAATTCGCCCGCGAAACGGATTTTACGCCCACCCTTACTTGGTATCTTCTGACATGTGAGGCCAGTGAAAGTGAGGGACAAGCCTATCCCAAGTTTTGTTCTGGCCTAAGTGTCCTGCTAAAGGAACATCATGTGCCAAGGTTAGAAGGAAGCCCCTAAATTGCAAAGGTATAACCAACCGCCTGGCAGCACCAGGCTTGGGGTCTCTAGCCTCTGAATAAAGGAGCCCATCATCCCAATACACTCTTTGGGTACCTTGAGCATTCCCAGCAGCCTCAGCAGCAGCCTGCTGTCTGAGGGGTTCAAGAGAAGGGCAAGTTAATTGAGCCTGCCCCAGATCTGCCCTTGAGGGTCCCCCGTCCCCAGAAACTCAACCTGATCAGGTTCAAGCTCTTCAGAGACAGTCTCCTCTTGGATCACAGAATCAGCCTCCTGTGAGGTCTGACCCTCAACCTGGGGCAAGTGGGAAGGCACTGCCTTAGCCCTCTTGCTCTTTCTCTTGGGTTGTGCTTGGTCTCTTGCTCCAAGATTCAGCACAGGTTCAGGTAAGCACTTTTTGGCCTGTGACCTGGTCACAGCAAGGACATGTGCTGAAATACCTAGCATCTCTGCAAGAGTCCTGTTCTCCACTTCTGACCACAGTGAATCATCTAGATCATTGCCTAAAAGACAGTCAACTGGGAGGTCTGCACTTACCACAACTCTCTTGAGGCCATTTACCCCTCCCAAGGAGAAGTTAACAACTACCACCCTATGGGGAGTAGTGACATTGCTAGCATTGGTCACCAGGTAATTATCACCTAGTATAAATTGTCCACAAAGTTAGGTGTCACCATTGTGACACTGGCACATGTGTCCCTGTAGGCCTGAGCCACTTTATCATTAATCAAAGGTGTCTGCCTGTACTTGCCCAGAGTACTGGGACTCATAGCCAGGGACATGTCCATGTCCCCTTCACAGATCAAGACTGTCTGAGTAGGAACTCTGACTAGGCCAGGCTCCATCTCAGTACCCATGGTTAAACCCACTATCACTTTAGTTTGGGGACCACCACTGCTGACTGTACTATGGGGTGCAGTAGCCTTAGGGGCTGCAGTAGCAGGGGCTCCACCTTTCTTAGTGCACTCACTAAACCAGTGAGAAACTGACTTACAGTAATTACACCAAGGTTTCTTTGGGCCATCATTCTTCTTCTTCTTTCCATTTTGGGAACCCCCCCTCTTTATTACTATTTTGGGGGCCTGAAGAAGATTTCTGGTCTTTTTGTTTTTGATCTCCACCCTTCTGGTCTGCCTTCTTCTGATCACCACCTTGGTTCTGGGGTTTCTGCTTAACCCTGGTTCTGACACATTTGTCTGCCTTCTTTCCCAATTCTTGGGGAGAGGTCAGATCTGAGTCAAACAGGTGCTGATGCAACAACTGGTTCTGGCAATTATTAAGGATCTGTTCTCTCATTATTGGATTATACAATCCTGTATAGTCTGTAACTTTACTTCCCAGCAACCAACCTTCCAGAGCCTTAGTGGCACAATCAACAAAGTCAGTCCAGTACTGAGTCTGAGTCTTTTGGGTATCTCTGAATAACAACCTGTATTGCTCAGTGGTTAGGCCAAACCCTTCAATCAGAGCACTCTTCAGGACAGAGTAGTTTTTAGCATCCTCAGATCTAACAGCGATGAGCTTATCTCTCCCTTTTTCTGAAAAGGAGAGCCACAAGATTGCTGCCTACTGATCCTGAGGAACCTGCTGTACCATGCAGGCTCTCTCAAGAGCAGTTATCCATTTGTGGATGTCATCCCCATCTCTGTAGGGGGGCACAATCTTACTCAGGTTTCTATGTTCATAGCACCTGTCTTTATCCTTGGGGATAATGTTGCTGCCAACAGTGGAATCTAATCCACTTAACTTTTGCTCCCTTGCTAAAGCAAGTTTAGCTTGGGCCAGGGCTATCTCTTCCTTCTCTATCTGAATTTGGACAGCTCTCATCCTAGCCTCATGTTCTCTTCTCTGGGGGGAAGTCATTCCCCTTTGAGATCCCCTGGAGGCATTAGACTGGTTAGATTCCCTGGGAGGAGATCTAACCCTTCTATTGCCAGGGTTAAGTCTACTATTGGGCCTGGAAAGGTGGACACCTTTTTCACTCCCAAGAAGGCTTAAGTTGGCCTGGTTCAATATTCTAATTTGAACTTGGCCATCCTCCCCCTGATC
This sequence comes from Lissotriton vulgaris, assembly GCF_964263255.1. Lineage (NCBI taxonomy): Eukaryota > Metazoa > Chordata > Amphibia > Caudata > Salamandridae > Lissotriton > Lissotriton vulgaris. Next base: position 24,211 of record NW_028246006.1, read on the forward strand.
ATCTGACTCATCTCCATCCTCATCCTCGTCTACCTCTTCAGGATCACCTTCTGGGACATCGATGTTATCAGGGGGTTTCCCTCTCCTATCTTACTTGCAGGACATGTAGCAGATTCCTTCTCAAGACCAGCTTTCTCTAGGATTGCTATGAGGTTAGGGATGGTAGGGTTGTGACCCTTTTTCAGCCCCCTTGAAGTGCATAGGGCACTCAAGTCCTTGTGGCTGAGTTTTTCATAACTGGATGGTGCTTTGTGAGAGTCACCCACAGGTAGAGAACTTGAAGGTTCACCTGTGCCAGGCATGACTAGTGAGGTGCAAGTGGTGCACTTACCTACACTATTTGGTTTCCTACTGGAACCTCCCTAGAGGTTGTAGTCAGGGTGTGCTTAGCCCTTTGGTCTACAACCACTAAGTTCAGTAGAACATAAGTATGCTAAGCTTTGTTTATATGTACCTAGGTACTTGATGTGATGTTTCAAATGATATTGTCAAAGATTACAATTGGTAAAACAACAGCAAGCTCAAATACCAACCGCTGCACACCAATGTGAGAAGTTGGCCTGGTATATGGTGTTCACTATTCTAGTGAGCACCTTGCACCAGTCCAAACTACCATTATGGTGATTGGTTGTAAGTCAACCTTATAGACCAGCTATCCTAATGGTAGCGTGGACAAAGCAGTCTTAGGCGAAACTCAAGAGGGCATGTGAAGCCTGCTGTTTTACCATATGCAATCCCTTTTAAAACCAAATGAAAGGACACCACACAAGTTATATATTATAAAATATATGTATTTATTTCTAGAATAATCCCCTTAACTCTTTATGAGCACAGGAGCACAAGCGTTAAACAAAGAACACAGTATAACATACAATAAGCTGCACAATTTGGATAGGCCGGGTGGCCACTCAAACCATATATTAACCACATCAGTGCTAAGGGAATTCCCCTCCTGTGCTGTTACTCCAGGATCCCCATTGTTCATAAAGAGCTAAGCTCGTCATGAGCACACGACCAGTGTACTGCATGACGAGTTGAGCTCATCATGAGCAGCGAAGGGGTTAAGAAAGTGGTATAAGTACCACGTCACAAACAATGAATAGGCCTAGGGCCTTGGAAATCGCTGGGTCTACACTAGACTAACGAAGGTTAGGTCGGGAGAGGCCCACAGGATACGGGTGCAGAGTCTATAGGCAACCGCGTTTACCATACAAGTCAATGGTGTGTAAAAATCAGAAAGTTATGGGGTTAGGAGACTTCCGACTGGACTAGAACTTAGCCACTTAAACTAGGACACTAGAGGTGCAAACCACTATAGGAGCACCGGAGTTAGTTTGTTATCTCACCCACAGGAAGCGGGTGCATAGGTGCCAAAGTGTGTCGGGTTTCGTTGTGAAGTTCTATGGAGCCTGGAGATGAAGATGCTGCAGGCGGCCAGGAGAGAAGAGTCCGGTTGGATCCACTCGTGGATCGAAAAAGTAGAGTACCTGAAAGCAGAGTGGACAGAGTTCAGGTCACTAGCCAGTGACCAGCGAGGAACCAGGAAGGAACCAGGCGATGTTGGGTTGCAATCAGGTGATGTTGAGGTGTTTGTCTCCGCTGCCACGTGGACCAGGAAGGATCGAGGATGACCAGCTGGTGAACACGAGCTGTCCCACAAAGGCTCTTGCTGTCGGCGGTGTCGGTACTCGATTCGGAGTCACCAAGCCTTGGCAAAGGCAACCCACGCAGGATATGAATATGTCTTCTTGATCGGACCGGGAGGGTCAGATCGATGGCTCCTTTTCAGGGGAGCTGGGGCCAGTCTGGAGCAACCAGACCAGCAGTGTAATTTTGAGGTTTTGTCATCACAGAGGCCACTAGCCATCGGGCAAGCGACCGGATAACGTGTCGAGCAGGAAAAGTGCAAAAGGGAACCACGCAGCACTCTGTGAGTGTGGAGAGATGATCTTTGGAGCACAGGCTGCTCGGAGCTGGGGCTTCTCAAACCCCAAAGCACAGCGTCGAGGGTGCCTCAGGAGCTGCGCTGAAAGCACTTTGTTGGCTTTTCAAGATGGCCGGTCCCACGTCTCTCGTCGCCTCCACGGGTCTAAGCTTTGCTAGGACTTAGGATCGGGCTATTGGAAGTCTGGGAGTCCAGATCTTGTCAGTCTCTGTCATTCGAGCTCCGGCGGGAGCAACAGCAAAGAAAGTCTTGTTGCGCTGATGGTGCCTGCTTGCACAGGGTGGCCACTCTTTGACCACAAGGGAGATTCTTCAGTCTTCTACGTGGAGTAGGATGTCGAAGGGTCTAGAGTTTTGTTTCAAAGTTTCAGTCAGGATGATCTAAATTGCTTTGGCACAGCTCCTACCTTTAGTCCAAATCAAGGGGCTGGATCACCTGCTAGGTCCCTCCTATGGGTAGGACCCATTAAGGGGGTGGTTACACCCCTTTCCCTTTGTCCAGTTTCGCGCCAGAGCTGGGGCTGGAGTGCCCCAGCACCGGTTTGAACTGGACTATGCATGGGACACCTTGCGCGCCCCAGGCAGTGTCTAGTTTCATAAAACCCTCCCTGCTACAATCCACTATCTCCTGTCTGGGGTGGTGTAACACCTCCCTGTGACAGGATACCATTTGTCCAGGCCTCCCCTGCCGGATTTTCGGTCAGCAGCAGGAGGCCAGACTTGTGTCTGTGGCAGCAGCATCCATTTTGTGATGCTGGGGCTCTGGTTAGATTTCCGCGTTTAAGCAAAGTAACATGTCTTCTCCCTCTAGAAGGGTGGAATGCTAACCCCGTCACCAGAACTGGTGAGGCGGTAGTATTTCCAAGCGTATGACACCTTATACGACATGTTTTGATAAAGCCAAACCAAAGTTAGCAAATAACCGCGAGGATTATAATGCACTTAAGAGTATATGGTATGGCAATATCCCGGAACAGCTAAGGGAGTTGGTCCCGAAAGCTGCAGACAGGCTCAGCTCATGCAAGAGCACCATCTCACATAAAACCAAGCACTCTGCCCCCAGGATTGATAAGGCCTGCCATAGGAGTGGCTTATACGTGCATATGTGTCCAGATATAGGTTTAGATATAGGCAAGGGGTGATTACACCACCTTGCCCCAGCTGAGTGATCAGCCAGTTGTGTCAGTTTGGATAGCCAGCCAGGGGTGGCAAAAGATATGCTGCAGCCTCTGGTAGGCCTTGGATGCACCTATGCCCTGGGTACCTATAGTACACTGTACAGGGGCTGATAAGGTGACCCAATGTCCAATTGGTTATGTACCTAAAGTACATGGATGTGAATTTAGAGAGAGAACAGCAGGCTGTAGGTCTGATTAGCAGGCCCACAGCCACATTAAGTCGAAAACCAGTGAAGCAAAATGCAAAAATTGGGGTGACCATAGGAAAGCAGACCCTCCTCTCCTACAGCGAGCTTTCCCAATGCAAAGGTTTTTCATCCGAGATGGATACAATGGGTTAAATCTCTTTCTGCAACAGACGTTGAATACGTTTTCAACCCTTATTTGAAAACACAAGACAAGAATGTCTACAATATGAACAAGAATGTCCTCTGCCTACTGAGATTCTGCCTCTAGAGAAGTATGAATGTATAATTTATACAGACGGATCAGCACAGCCCGCTATTGGGGGTAAACAAGCTTATAGTGCTGCGTGTGCGATCGTTAAAGGTCGCTGGCGCGATGGTAAATTCTGACCTTTGGTTACTAAAACGCAATCTCTAGGAGATTGTACAGCTCAGCGAGCTGAACTACAAGTATTCAAGATGGCGCTTGAAAATACTGATCGCAAATTCCCCACACTCATAGTGTGCGATTCGTATTACTGTGTTCAATCTTATAATGGATACTCGCAGAACTGGATTCAAAACGGTTACAAAGAAGCAAAAGGTGGCACAATTAAGCATAAATTGCTATGGGAACAAGTAGTTCAGTTACGACAAGAACTACAAAAAGCTCACGTGATCCATGCAATGAGTCATCAACGTGATGGCGTTCACGTTGCAGGGAATTCATTGGCTGATGAAGCAGAGAAGGCAGCTGTGCAAACGGCTTCCGTAGCTGCAATCACTCATTCGAAAACGAAAATAGACGACAAAATAATGCAAGCTCTTAAATGCTTCAAGCAAAGACGGTGGTAAAACATTACAAAAAGGCTTTCCACTCAAATACTCATACATAACTGATGCAAACTATGTTCCTTTCGCTCGAATTCCTGGAGTGGGGATAGAGTGATTCCAAACAGGAAACGTAGAGTAGCTTTGATACACAAAGCTCATTTGGGAGAGGGTCTGATACATCAAGGGAGTTCTAAATCTATACTAGAAATAAAAGAGAAGTACTGGTGGCCAAGTATGAATGGCCACATTCACACATTTGCAATGAACTGCCATAACTGCAACAGAGATCGCAGCAGAGAACGCCACCAGATACCTGGCAGTGTAGACAGCCCAGTACAAACACCATTGTTAGACAGCATTAGTCTTTCTACACTCAGACATCGCTATGGACAGATGCGGTCCCATAAATATTAAGACAAGATTCATTTGGATGTGGCCTCAGTGCTCGGCTGATACCCAAACTGTTATAAAAGATTTGCGAGTCTTTATCGGCACATACGCAGTCGGCACACTACAGTCTGACTAGGATCCTGTGTTTAGTTCTCAAGATTACAAAGAAGCCATGGCCAATATGGGCGTTGCATTGCGGTATTCTAGTCTATTCTATCCTGAGGGAAATTCGGTAGTAGCGAGAAAAAAACGGGACATAAAGCAATCTATAACAACTAGGGTATTAGGCTCGGGTGATGGGTGGGTTAAACATTTAATAAGTATCCAACGTAGTCTTAACAATCTGCCAAGAAGTTCTCTAGGGGGTATCACTCCATATGATATCCTTTTTGGAACTAGAATGATTGTGCAGGACCTCAATTGTCATACTTCAGTGATTGAACAAAAACCCTTTGATATCGAAGATCGTTTGGCTGTTTTGCAGGACCTAAATGAAATAAGATCCAGACAAAGTAACATACTCCTGAAGCCAATAACCACTGAAGAGAAACCATTCGTCCCAGCAAGACCTGTCTCGATTCCAAAGATTGGGGATCTAGTCAGAGAAAATATCGTGGACAGGAAGGAATTTGGGCCTTCTTACAGACAGCGAGTAGCTGTCCTAGCCATCCACGGATCAAGAACAGTCTTTCTGCCGCCCCTTGCTGGTAAAAAGGAGAACAAGTTTGTGTCCATCGACCTGGTCAAACCACATCATGTGGCCGATCATAAGTAGTAGGCCAAGTGAACTCCAAAGATGTAGCAGACGCCCAAATCTGGCTACTATCCAGGAGGTTCAAACTGAGAGACTCATCACCTTTGAAGAATCTGCAGTGCGAAAAGGAGGACTATGCAATAAAGCCATGGAACTTATACCTCTTGAGACCCAAATAATAGTTTGTCAAGAAACGCCTGTCTACAATGAAATAGCAACTGACTATACAAATGTAACAAGTGATCAAGTGGTTCCAGCGATTTCACAAAATCCTGATGCAATCCCTACAATTGACAGAACTGCCTCTGGCTAATTCATTTACTTTGATACGTTTTTCGAGGAACCCAGCGAACCTGAAACAACACCAGTAAAAAGAACCTTGAAAGAACAAGCAACAGAATTTTTTCATCAACTGGAAAAGTCTTATCTGGTTCCACCATGGATTGAACTTTGGATTGTTTTGGGTGTTCTTTTTCTCCTACTTTGGTTGACTCTTGTATTTACTTTGGGAATGCTGATAAATGGAAGATATGTGGAAAGGGGCGACCACTCGGTCCCCCCGAACGTATGGCTGAGTGCCTCGATCCCCCCGGGAAGCCATTTTTGGGCGGGAGGCGCGTCTCGGCTGGTATGCCCGAAGCGGCGTAGCCGGGGCACGCTTTTTCCCGCCCTAGAGTGGGCTGGCCTAGACACCGACGCAGCCGGCCACGCCCTCGGGGCGGGCAGGGGCGGGTTTTCGCCCACCCTGAAGACGGATAAAAGAAGGCGCAAGACCAGAAGACGTCCTCTTGTTCTTGTGCTCCGAAGCTGCACCCCCTCGCTACACGTGAGCTCGGGACGGAACGAAGAGCCAATTTTGAGCGTTTTGATCTTTTTCTTTGTCTTCTAGATACTTCCTCGGAGAGATGCCCAAGAAAGGCGCAAAAAGAATGACGACCGAACAGATGGTGCGGGCCCTTTGCAAAGAAGTGTCCGACATAAAGAAACGGTTGGCGGAGCGAGATGGGGAGGAGGGTTCGGGCACCCCGCCGGCTGGAGGGAGACCTAAGAGGCCGAGAAAGGTTCCAGCCGGTGGGGCCGTCCCGGTTCCCTCTGCCCCGCTCGAGGCGCCGACCCCAGTACCGATGGAGGGGAATCCGATCCCCGTTGTCGTCACCCCGACATCCAAGGAAGACATGCCCCCCGAGCTGGCAGCACAGCTAGCAGCATGGTTGGGGGATAGTAGTGATGGCGCCACGGCTGCCGAAGCACAGGCGCTGATAAAAGGGCTTCGTGAGAAGAAAGAGGCAGCTAGAGTGGCTACGCCGTTGGCGGGGATAGACAAGCCGCAAGCGGCAGAAGCTGCGTCCGGTGCAGGTAAGCGGCCATTGCCGATTGCAAGGGACGAGTCAGCACCCTCTCGTAGAGAGAGATTAGGACAACATGTGCCTTTAGCTATAAAGGAAAAGATCTGGGCGGGGGAGTACGTGAATATTTTTTCCCTGCTTGTTGATCATTATGATGTGGAGCATGTAAAAAGTCAGAAGGACTTAATGCATCCGAGTGTTTGGCGCGCAAAGATGGCCGCCTTTAAGGTAAATGAGAACATTGGCAACTGGGGCAATGCATGGGGTATTTTCACATCAATTTTGGGGGAACGTAGGCCCGAGTTGCTTCCTGAGTTTCCCGTTTATCAATCACGAATTATGGGTTACTCGACAGCGTATCAAGGTAACCATTGGTTTTGTTATGACAATTTGTTCAGGAAAGAAAAGGAACATAACAAAAGTTTGACTTGGGATTGTTACGATTCTTTAACATGGGATAAGATGAAAGAATCGGGAATGTTAAGAATGCCATTGGTCGGGAGCACTGTTGTTGATTACTCCCGCCAAAATGTGGGGACGCCCTTTCGACCAAATACGAGCACCGACGACCAGTCGAGGCCCGCAGGCAATACAGGGAGAAAGGGTTTCTGTTTTAATTTTAACAAGGGGAAGTGTACCAGGCCTCCGGGATCGTGTAAATTCAAACATGAGTGTAGTACGTGTGGGTCGTCCCATCCTGAGTCATCGTGCAGAGCCAGAACGAGTGAGAATGGGGGTAAGGGAGGCGCCAAACAGGTCTAAGCTAGGCCGAGGGGCGCCTTTACCAACCCCGATTGATACCTTGGCAATGATTCCCTGGCTCAGCGAATACCCGGATCGTACTTCTGCCGGGGTGCTGCGGAACGGTTTTACACATGGTTTCCGCATCCCGGTAGGGGACTTTCAGGGTGTAGGGATGTGCAAAAATCAACTTTCCGTTTTACAACATGCATCTGTAGTGCAAGAAAAAATTCAGAAAGAGGTTAGCCGGGGACGGGTCGCCGGCCCGTTTAGTGAGCCCCCGGTACCGGATTTCGTTTGTTCTCCGTTAGGGGTGGTCCCCAAGAAGGACCCGGGTGAGTTTCGTTTGATTCATAATCTATCTTCTCCATATGGTCTTTCGGTGAACGACGCAATTGAGCCAGAAGTTTGTTCGGTGCGATACGCATCTTTTGATGAGGCGGTAGCCATCTTGAATCGCCTGGGGCACGGGACGTTGATGGCGAAATCTGATATCGAGTCAGCGTTCCGGTTGCTTCCGGTACACCCAGACGATCAGCGTCTTCTGGGATTCGGGTTCCAGGGGTCATTTTACATGGATAGGTGTATGCCAATGGGATGCTCTATATCATGTGCTTACTTTGAGCAATTCAGTACTTTCCTGCAATGGGTGTTCACTAAGAAAACGGGTTTCCGAAATGTAATGCACTACCTTGACGATTTTCTGTTCCTTGGCCCCGCCGGTACTTCCGAATGTGCCCGGGCCTTAGCTGAATTCTGTGTGTTAATGGATCATCTTGGCGTGCCATTGGCACCAGGTAAAACTATGGGTCCCACGACTTGCCTCGAGTTTTTGGGGATCGAGTTGGACTCAAGGGAGGGGTGCTTCCGTTTACCAGCTAGCAAAGTGTCGAAATTCAGGGCAGCCCTCCAAGTATGTTTAAAGGCATCCAAAGTTACACTGCATCAGTTGCAACAGTTAGTGGGAAAGTTGAACTTTGCCTTGAGGGTGATACCAATGGCTCGCCCCTTTTCCCGCTCAATTGCCCAAGCGATGGTTGGCTTAAAGGAGGGTCATCATCGCACAAGGTTATCGGCCGAGGTCCGCCAGGACATGCGGATTTGGTTAGCATTCTTGGCGGACTTCAATGGCCGGGTCGTCTGGAACAAGCCAGCCGTCTCCTCTGAAGAGCTTGGGCTATGGACAGATTCAGCAGGAAGCGTAGGTTTTTGCGCCATCTTCGGCACAAAATGGTCGGCACAAAAGTGGCCCCTATGGTGGCACGAGAAGGGGCTGACAAGTAACATCGCTTTCCTCGAACTATTTCCCATTCTGGTGGCCCTGAGAACCTGGCCAGAAGGGTTCAGAGATCATTCTGTTGTGTTCTGGTCCGACAATATGACCGTGGTAGAATGCATCAATAGTCAGGCAGCCCGTTGTAAGTTGATTTTGAGGCTCCTCAAAGAAATTGTCTTGCTGTGTATGCAACTGAACGTAGTATTCAGAGCAAAACATGTCCCAGGGGTGATGAATCAGGCTGCTGATGCACTGTCTCGTTTTCACATGCAGGCTTTCTCGGGTTTCCTTCCTTCAGCGGACCCGGAGCCGGCACCCTTCCCCGAAGCTCTCTGGTCTCTCGGTGCCCCGAACTTCGTCACCTCGTGGGAGAGAGTCTAGCACCCAGGACAAGGAAGGCATATGAAGGGGCGTTCCAGGCCTATTTAGCCTTTTTGGGGGCAGAGAGAGGAGGACTTTGGGGTCAGGAGGAGTTGGTAGTACTTTTTCTGATGTCCTTACGTAGGGCTGGGAAATCGGTGGCTACGGCCCAAAGGCATCGTGCCGCCATTTCCTTTGTTGCCAGGGCCCATGGCATCCTGGACCCAACAGCGTCTTTCACGGTACAAAAAGCGCTACGTGGGTGGCAACGTCTAGAGGGTCGCAGAGTAGATGTACGACGACCGATAGGTCTAGACAGGTTGTCCCAGTTACTGGTCACGCTCCCGAACACATGCTCGTCCCCGTTCGAGACCTGTTTGTTCCGGACTGCATTTACGCTGGCATTTCACGGGGCTATGAGAGTTAGTGAGCTGGTTGCAAGGAACAAACGGGACGTGACGGGGGGCTTGTGCAGGGAGCATGTCCAGATCAGGGGTGATGCGATGATTGTCTCCTTTCTCAGGTCCAAGACTGACCAAGATGGGAGAGGGGACTGTACGATCATCCGCAGGAACCCCGACTCATCCATGTGTCCGGTACAGTGCTTAGAAGATTACCTAGCACGAAGGGTGGCATCATGGGGAGGGACATTGTTGAGGCATGCAGACGCCACCCCGCTGACGAGGTTTCAGTTTCAACGGGTGCTTGCAATGGCCATTGCCGCAGCGGGCTTGGACCCGGGCGAATTTGGGACCCACTCCTTTCGTATAGGGGCTGCCACTGAAGCTACAGCCAGAGGTCTTAATGTAGAACAAGTGAAACGTGTGGGGCGCTGGTCCTCCAATTGTTATAAGAGGTACGTGCGATTGCACATGTTGTGAAACTGTAATCATGTACTCACGCCTCTTGTTTTTGTTTGTTTTCAGTTGCGCAAGCCTACGCGGCAGGGCAGACTGAGCAGTCGACCCAACACCAGGTCAGCGGTCGCACGTCACCGGCTGTGAGGAAGGAGGTTTGGGTCGTGGGCCACTCATACGTGAGACGGGCTGCAGACGTATTCAAAGCAGGTGACATGGGTCACGTACCTGAGGAATACGGGTACAGAGTGTCCTTCTACGGAAGGGGCGGTCTCTGTATTGACCAGTTTCAGGAATTTTTTGAGGGCTTGTTAGAGCGGATGAGGTCACCGCCGTCCATAGTCATAGTGCATTTGGGGGGCAATGATTTGGTCACCACCGGTAGACGACTTCTCCTGGAGGCTATGCTTTCCACGGTAAGTTGGTTAGCGAGGAGAGTTCCGGGGTGCCTAATCGCATGGTCTCATATGATCCCACGAAAAGTGTGGCGGGGGGCTATCTCGATCCCTGCTTTGAATCATTCGGTTAAAAAATTGAATAACAAAGTGAGTAGGTTGTTCCGTTCCAAGGCATTGCATTCGATCTCGCATAATTGTATTAATGATGACAGTATGTATCTGGGGGATGGTGTGCATTTGTCGAGGGCGGGGAATGAGTTACTCATAGGAGACTTCCTAGCCTGGTTAAAATCTTTGGAACATGACCTTTAGTTAGGAGTTTTGTGGGGGGTCCGGATAGCCGGTCAACTATCCGGACCTGTGGCGGTAAGGTCATGATCGGTGAGCACTAATTGGTAGATCCCTATGAGTGGGCGTCACCCAACACGGATGGGAGCGCTCGGGAGAGGTGGCCATTGGCCCCTCAGTGGGGAGGCGGTCCCGTCTAAGGGCGGGTCGCCGGAAGTAAAGGAAAGGCGGTCAAGGCCCCTTCCTTTGTAGGAGGGGTTACAGCCCCCTCCTGGGGAATTTCCCGGGGCCAGGGTCATCTGCGACGGCAGATGCGGTAAGTTGTGTGGGGTGGGGAGAGGTCAACGATACCTTCTAGATACCACACACAAGTGTTCGAACGACCTTTAAATGGCGTCGAGTCTTAAGGGCCCCCGTCAAGTCAAGGGAAATTGTTAGTAGTTGCACTTGAGGTAAGCCTCTGTGCTGTCGCCCCTCCCAAGTGGGAGGGGTAAGTCTGGTTAGGGATCTTGACACCGGTTATGACCTTGCCGTTGGCCCTTAAACGTTAGGATGTACAATTTCAGTGTTCTTAGAGAATGTTTTGTAGGATGCTAGTTCGGCTAGGAGAACCTCTGTATTAGAGATTATGTTAAGGTTAGCCAAACATCGTAATGTGATAAGGAAATTGTACATAACATGAAAACGTTTAATGTTTTAATTTTGTTTTAATAAATACGGCCGGGATGGTCACTCCATCCCACATCCAAAAACTTTAAGAACTGTTTCCGGTTTCCCTCCTTTTGGGGATTGTGTTGAGAGGGGGTGGCGGGTATCTCAGCCATATGGAAAGGGGCGACCACTCGGTCCCCCCGAACGTATGGCTGAGTGCCTCGATCCCCCCGGGAAGCCATTTTTGGGCGGGAGGCGCGTCTCGGCTGGTATGCCCGAAGCGGCGTAGCCGGGGCACGCTTTTTCCCGCCCTAGAGTGGGCTGGCCTAGACACCGACGCAGCCGGCCACGCCCTCGGGGCGGGCAGGGGCGGGTTTTCGCCCACCCTGAAGACGGATAAAAGAAGGCGCAAGACCAGAAGACGTCCTCTTGTTCTTGTGCTCCGAAGCTGCACCCCCTCGCTACACGTGAGCTCGGGACGGAACGAAGAGCCAATTTTGACCCACCCACCAGCCCCTGAGGACAGCAAGTTGTTGTGCAATAAAGTGAAGTTATAAGTTGGTTTTTCCATTTCATTTACAGGCTGTGACAGTATCAGTTTGTGGTTAATCATAATAAAGTATGGTGAATACAGTCTAGGTTGTTACGATTAAAATGAGTTGATGTAGTGTTGCATTTCTAGCAGGCTCTTTCGGTCGTAGTGACCAATGTTTTCATAGGTTTCAGAATTGTCGTATTTATTTTTGGTAGGCGGTAAGGTCATGATCGGTGAGCACTAATTGGTAGATCCCTATGAGTGGGCGTCACCCAACACGGATGGGAGCGCTCGGGAGAGGTGGCCATTGGCCCCTCAGTGGGGAGGCGGTCCCGTCTAAGGGCGGGTCGCCGGAAGTAAAGGAAAGGCGGTCAAGGCCCCTTCCTTTGTAGGAGGGGTTACAGCCCCCTCCTGGGGAATTTCCCGGGGCCAGGGTCATCTGCGACGGCAGATGCGGTAAGTTGTGTGGGGTGGGGAGAGGTCAACGATACCTTCTAGATACCACACACAAGTGTTCGAACGACCTTTAAATGGCGTCGAGTCTTAAGGGCCCCCGTCAAGTCAAGGGAAATTGTTAGTAGTTGCACTTGAGGTAAGCCTCTGTGCTGTCGCCCCTCCCAAGTGGGAGGGGTAAGTCTGGTTAGGGATCTTGACACCGGTTATGACCTTGCCGTTGGCCCTTAAACGTTAGGATGTACAATTTCAGTGTTCTTAGAGAATGTTTTGTAGGATGCTAGTTCGGCTAGGAGAACCTCTGTATTAGAGATTATGTTAAGGTTAGCCAAACATCGTAATGTGATAAGGAAATTGTACATAACATGAAAACGTTTAATGTTTTAATTTTGTTTTAATAAATACGGCCGGGATGGTCACTCCATCCCACATCCAAAAACTTTAAGAACTGTTTCCGGTTTCCCTCCTTTTGGGGATTGTGTTGAGAGGGGGTGGCGGGTATCTCAGCCATATTAAAAAGGACACAGCAAGAAAGAACATCAACTTACTCCTCCAGCCACACAAATCATTTAATCGTGAACAAAGAGACTTGTCATCACTGAACATCACAGCCATTCCTATACCAGGAGGCTTGGGACAGAACTGAATATGCCATTCTTGGTCCGGCAGAGCTGTTGAAGATTCCACACCAATTCAAGATTTACTTATGTGACTTTGTTTCATCTAGTACCTTTTCATATGATTGGGAGTTCGAGACTGTGAATATTATGATGTCAGATTTAGAAATGTCTGTAAAGTTTACAAATCATGAATACTTAGAAGGTTCATCAGATTATGAACAAATGTATTGTTATAATCACTATAGTCATCATTTCTTGCATAAATCTGCAAATCCTAGAAATGTATTTACTTATAACCAATGGGAAAATTGTCCTACATCACCAAAGGGTAGCTCAGAAACATTTTATGACAAATTTCCATACTTTTCAGGGTATAATGTTTCCAATCCGAAATCATTTTACTTTGAAAGTGTTAATAGGACAGAAATTAAAAGTATGTTGACAAATACAAAGCAAATTTATTCTGAGGTCTTTTATGTTCAGTTGTCCACATTAGGTTTTGACTTTTGGAAAGACAACATTGAGACAAAAATTGTCTGGGGCACAAAAGACTGGCAGGTGCAGGGATTAGGGGCCAGATGTATCAAGATACACTTTTGCGATTATCAAATAGCGATTTTTAAGGAATCGCTATTTGAAAATTGCAAAATGGTATGTATGTAGAAATTCGCTATTTTTTAGAGATTTCTTAAAATTCCTTAATTGCGATTAGCAAATTGCTAATTGCAATTAAGGAATAATGTCCCATTCATTTCTACGGGCCAGGAGGCCCATAGGAATGAATGTGAAATTATTCTCAATTTGCTATTCGCAATTTGCTAATCGCAAATTGAGAATAATTTCAAGGGTACAGGTGTGTCCAAAGGACACCCTGTTGCACCCCTGAAATAAGCATGGGTGCAGATGTGGTGCACATACATGCCCTAAGGGCATGTATGTGCATCACATGGCACTTTGAAAATGCAAAAATGGGCATTTTTCAAGAAATTTGCAAATTGCCACCAACTTGAATTTGGTGGTAATTTGCGATTCCTTAAGGACAATTAGCAATTTTTTTTTATTCCTTAAATGCAATCGCAAAATAAGGAATCGCAAATTTGCGATTCCTTATTTTGCACTGAAATGTGCTACATACATACCATTTATGCGAATTTCGGCGTTTGCGAACCCATTTCAGCTTCATACATCTAGCCCTAGAAGCTTTATTTAGAGCCTGCATCATCCCAGGACAAATAATGTTTTTGAATGACACTGTTCAGCAGACATATTGTCATGGGTTAGCCAAGATAAAAGATTTAAACAAACCGTCCATACCTACACCTACAACTGATAGCAGTAACACTTCAGAGGGGGTGGTCGACGTACATACTATTTTGCTTCACAACAAAACAGATCCTGATTGGAAAAAATGGTTAATCCGGCCAACAGACACTAATAACTGTCAAGATAGATTCCTGAATAAGACACAAGAGTTCACATACTCTAGGCCAGATCCAAGATATGTTCAGAGACAGCATCCAGGGATAGTAACATCATACAGCGTAGGGAAAGTGTGCCTTGAGTGGCTACACAAGTCTACACTGAAGGAAGTGAAATAACACTTATCTTTACTTAAAGATGGCGCTGACCTGAGGGACTTCTAACAAGGACCTAAGAAACTGCATCATAAACGTTTTATATACGCCGATATCTAGGCCATGTATAATGAAGCATGGAAGATTACGCAAGCAGAGACTGCACAATGAATATGAGAAATTGATCGTATTAATTTAGAGAAATCTCTCTCTGTAGTTGACAATGGGTTAACGACTCTGTCATCCAGGATATATTCTTTGGACAGCATTGTATCCTCTGCCATAGACCTAATGGAACAGGACTTGGTCATGTTGCAACATGGTCAGTCGCAATTGTGTTCTATAATGCTATTAGGCTGGACGTACAAAACCTTCGTTCAGGCTATGTGCCTTGGCGTTTAATCAACACAACGTCATTGTTTTCTGAATTTAATCTCACAGATAAACACATCAAATTTGCACAGAGGGGAGCAGACTATACGGTGCTGAGCATTGAAAAACTGGAAAGATTGCCATTTACAGTCACTGAAAAACCAGCCATTGAATGGATAATACAAGGTACAATCACTCTGCCTGTTACAATTTTCCATTTTCAGTATTGCTTAAAACGTATACCAGCAGGCCTATATGAAAGGTTGGGTGAAGAATGCATCAAGACATCCTGGGAATTACCTTACACACACAGATGTTGGAGGGGGAGAAAGAAGTGTTTCTTAGTGGCAATAATTGTGAAAATGCCCTAAGTGACTCTCTCCTATATCAGGGTATAAACTTACACGGGGCCTGTGATGGTTCCTCGAATAACTTATCCTGCCACCTGCAAGGTGATTGATCCAATTTTAGGCAACTTTCTAATGGAAGTTACATTATGTTGAATGATCACAGCTGTTGTGGCATGTTGCCAGGTTTAGCCTATCTCGTAACTGTGTCAGCCAGGATCACTTGCTGTATGCAAGTATTGTTTCCAAAAACCAAGACAGACCAAGAGTCGTCGTTATGGCCTTCACTGAACATCTCTTCTATGCGAATTGATACTTTGAGCAGAATGAAAGTCATTCTTTTACAAAAAACTGTGCCATTGACCTCGGCCAAAAAAACGTATGGTCTGCAAGTCGCAAGGACTTCAGCAGAGATATACACCCTATTAACTACAATCTGCCCTGTACATTTCTCAGAAATGTTAGGTTGTATCTTAAACATGTCTGATACGAGTGGTATTGTACATGTATTTAAGATGATTTTTTGGGACTGTTAGCACCATTTGAAGCAGTCCTAAGAATATTTACAAACTTCGTGCACTCAGTGTTTGACGGACTGCCTCTCATTTTGGGAATCGCAGCAGGGATACTATATTTGCTCCTTTTGCTCCGATATGGCAAGCCAAATCACAAGTGATACCCAGTTCACCATGGAGAACACTCTTCTGGCGATGAAGAGTCGTGAGCGCATAGTCCAAATTCTGGGATTAACTTGTTTAAGAGAATGAAATACCACATGGTTTATGTCATTCAGACCAATATGGCAAGATTGCATCTTACCTGTTCTACGATGCCTGATATGTGGAGAAGAATGTGTGTTAGAAATCTGTCTCACTGTGGTAAATAAATATTTACCGTCGGAATTTCTATGCAGTAAAGTTCAATAAAATAACTCAATCGGAAATGAGAGGCAGAATCCGTGGTATCTGAGTTTATAAGGGTTTTATTCCATAAAATGGAATGGTTCGAACCAGGGTATCATGTTCCTTTCACCATTAAGGTTCAGGAAGGGATAGACAATTCTTTATTAACAGAGTACAATATATATAGTTAATGCATACAATGGTGATGGATACAGAAGGCGTAACAGCTGAGAGAAACGAGATAAGAACACATGTGCGTAACAGAAAGGCGTGTACGAGGGCGTACACAGAGGTGTGTGCTAGAAACGTCACATGAAAGTGTCACAAGTGGGTGGATACATAGAGGAATCTTGCAATGTCAGCAGAAATCTGTAGCAAGGATGCGCGCCCAGCAGCATGACGTGTGACTGACGTGAGGCTGGAGGGTGCAGGGGACTTGACATTTAGCACTAGAGGAAAGGGACAGAAGTCTTGCATGTCAGATCGACTCGTTCCTAAATCATATCTGATATCTTGTGTTTAGGGAACTATATTATCTAGAAGGAAAAGGTCTCTTGGGCAGAGGCTACTCTATACCGACTATTAATGCGTGCATATGTGACTACGTGTCTGCGTGTAATGCGAGGGGCCATGGGCCTATCATGGTAACGGGAGCAATGAATTACTTGCATGGAGACAGAGAGGCCGGGCCCTTTGCTCTGCAGCCGGGGATTTGTTTATCTATTCTGCTAGACTGGAATGTGTTTTTGAGGAGCTGAGCTCGGCTATACTGATAACTTGAAGGCAAAATACTGTCTTTGGCAGGCAAGCAGGCCGAGCCGGGCACCGCTCGCCACGCAGGGAGTAGGACAGAGGTCAGGGATGTATCCCACGTTGCAGCTTTTCAGGAGGCAGAGAGCAGAAAGGGCTCGATGGCAGAAATCAGGGCCTAGCTCTGCAGGGCTAGGAAAACGTGAAAGTGCACCATGAAAAGACATTGGCAAGGCATACTTAGGAACTGAATTATCGATCCATTCATGGTGGATCTGAAAGAGGACATGTTAACGTTGGACGCAAATGTATTTGCGTCTTCATAACTGGTCGAGGAGGGAAGTTACATGCACTTTAAGCTCGTACATGGAGACGGTGGGGTTCACGTTAGGGGACACAATTGACCATAAAAATTCATATTACCTCATTCCCTCCTTGTCCCCTACGGACCCTTCATGATATATCAATCTTCATTAGTCCATCTATTTGTTCATATAACATCATTTGCTCTTCCTTTTTCAGGCGGGATATAGAACGTGGACTTGGATGAGGAAAACATGATGTGGCGCACAAGCCGCAAATCGCTGGCCCACACTGTATACATAGGCAACAACTGAATACTATGAGAAGGCCTATTCCGAGGAAGGATAGGACTTTCCATCCCCAGGCTGATAACACGCTCCAGAACCAACCGGACCAAGTCCAGATGCCTGGATTCTGGTGTATCTGACTTGCAATCTTATGGAGGCCGGTTATGGCTTTATATACTGACGGTGCGTTTTCTGGAATGAAAACACAGCAACTCGATCCGATGACTATACAGGCTCCGCCCCTATCGGCCAGGATGACGTCAAGAACAAGACGATTTTGAAGAACAACAAGTCTCATAGCAGACTGTTCCTCTGTTAAGTTGCCTAGGGCGGAAGTAGTTTCATTTACCACTGCTTCAAGGGTTCTGGTCAAGTGACGTATTGATTTGCTATTGAAGATAGCTCCTAAATAGGGAAAGAAACCTTTATTGAAATCTATGTATCGTTCCCATGCCGTTTCAGTATAGTCGACAATCGGGAGTTCTCTCTTGGGTCTATTAGGTACTAGACAGGAGTTCTTATGATAATCAGGTGGAGCTAGAAAAACAGGTGGCAGAAGGAATGCAATGTAACATGTCCCATCCCAATCTAGTGGCAAACGTATATAGGCTGTGTGACCACAAATGAAATTGGAATGGCGGGTAGCTTTGAATGTAGACTTGCCTTTATCACTGAATTCGATTACAGTAGTACATTTACTATGACCTAGGTGTACTGAACCATTCTTTCTAACACATAATTCGCCTTTGACTGGTAACACTGACATAGAGGGTAAGTCTGGTCCTGTATCGGATTGGACATTCAGAATCATGAGGTTAAGTTTATAATTACCTAATCCATATACTTCATTTTCTAGATCGGTCCCTGTCCTTTGTGGAAGACCCTCCTTGTTAGGGTAACATGCTTCATGCATAACTGTGTTCAGATTTCCCCATACCCAATCGCCTTGGTAGACTATGGAATCAGAATCTAAGGAATTTATTAAACTAAACCAGGCACCACAGGAACCATTGTGTGTGAACGGATACGGGAAGAGGGGCAGGACTCCCTTGTATTTCTGATAGGGAGGGAGTCGGCCACATATCCAACAATTGGTAGCATTGCTGGTCTGATGGGAATGATGTAACATACTAATAAAAGTATTGTTGCACAGCGCAAGCCGGTAAGATAACTCGTGCGGGGGCAATTCGCTGAAAGTATGCTCGACAGTGCTATTTGGAAAAAAATGTGCATGTATGGAAATAGGAAAGTACATGTGTAATAATAAACTTGCAGCAATAATCGTAAGACTCAGAAAAAACATAATCAATAATGTCACGATGCAGTGACTACGAAGAGATTTACAATATTCTAGTTTCTTGAGCTGTTTCTGTCTATCTCTCTCTCTATTGGGGTCTAACTTGTACATGTCAGGAACCTGTCTAACCGCTTCACCTAGGGGAGGACTTAAACAATTAAACTGTCTGACTTGCTAGACCTCAATTTCATGCGATACTCCTGCTGAGGAGTTTTCTCTACCAGGGGGAGTTTAGTATCAGTCTCTGGAATGGGGCAGGGCTGGGAGTCTGTCTCTGGCGGCAGTCCATGATATTTTTTTATATGACTCGAGTGGAGCCAGCCCTTGCGGCCCTCCACCTTCACTGCGGTCCTTGTGGTTAATAAAACAAGCTTCGGCTCCTGCCAGCGGGGCTCCAGCGGACTCCTCCTGTCGAAATTCCGAACAAAGACGTGATCCCCAGGGACGATCTCGTGTGGCTTCACCTCGGTGTTGTCGGGAAAGGCTGCAGCCACCTGTGAACGACAAGATTGTAGTGCAGACATCAAGGAGGCAAGGTAATCTGTCAGCATATTACAGTCAACATCTGTGATCTTACGAGGCAGAGGCGTCCCCCACATATTCGGTGGCCTACCAAAGACCACCTCGTACGGGGATAGCCCTGTTCTAGAGTGTGCGACCATTCTCATGTAAAACAATGCAACTGGCAAGGCGACTATCCAGTCTACCCCTTTCTCGGCACAAATCTTGGCAAGACGTGTTTTCAGTGTCTGATTGTGGCGTTCAACGAGGCCTGCTGCCTCGGGATGTCGGACGCAGTGGAATTTCCACTGATATCCTAGCAGGAGTGATACCTGCTTCATTAGCTCGGACGAGAATGGCTGACCATTATCTGAGTACACGACACGAGGCAAACCGTACCGTGGGAAGAATTCACGAACCAACTGTTTGGCAGTGGTCGGAGCAGTGTAATCTGGGACTGGATATGCTTCTGTCCAACGGGAGAGTGCACATACAACTACGAGGACATATTTGAATCCTCGACATCGTTCCATCTGGATATAATCCATCTGGAGGACTTCAAAAGGGTAATCGGGAGTATTGAATCCACCTTGCTCTACAGGAATGCTTTTGCCTGGGTTGAACTGACAACAGATCATGCAAGTACGCACTTTCTGTTTTGCTGCTGCTCGTAAATGTTTATTGTACCAGAGATTCTGTAAACTGTCTAGCATGGCTTTTTCTCCTAAGTGTGCTGGACTGTGTGCGGTGTTAATCATAACTTGAACCATAGAGTCGGGGAGAAACCATGTGGCTTTTCCCTTCGTCATCCATCCCTGGTCTGTCTGGATCCCTCCTAGTTCAGTCCATTTCTTTATTTCGTCTGGAGTAGCATGTGTCTGTATGTCAATTACATCTAGTGCGGGATCCTTAACTGTCATGCAATGTGTCGGTGTCGGAACTATTGTCTTTGTCATATCAGCTGCATGTGTGTGAGTCAGAGCTGTGTGTTTCGCGGTTCGATCGGCCAGGTCGTTACCCTGGGAAATAGTATCTGTAACTTTAGTATGTGCTTTGCACTTCATGATAGCTATGGCTGATGGCAAATGTATTGCTTCTAACAATGCTTGAATGAGGGGACCATGTTGGATCTTGGCTCCGTGAGAGGTCAAGAAACCTCTTTCTTGCCAGAGTACACCAAAGTCGTGTACGACTCCAAATGCATAACGTGAATCTGTGTATATGTTAACATTCCTGTTCTTGGCTACTATACAGGCTCGAGTCAGAGCAATGAGCTCTGCAGCTTGAGCAGACATTGTATCAATACGGTGTGTTTCTTTGACTTCAGTTTCAGTTGTCACTGCATATGCGGCCACTAATTCTCCTGTGCTTGTTCTCATACATGAACCATCCACGTAAAGTGTCAGGTCTGGGTTAGTCAGTGCGACATCTGTCAAGTCTCGTCGGGGCTTTGTTACTGCATTAATGATCTCTATACAGTCATGTGGAGCTGGATCTGTTATGTTCGAGGATAACAATGTGGCAGGATTGAGCATATTGCAGCGTCTGATTTCTATGTGTGGCTGGAACAATGTCAATTCATAACCTGTCAGTCGTGCTATAGTCAAGTGTTGAGTCTGTGTTCTGTTTAAAAGAACTTCCACAGAGTGTGGAACTTGTACTGTCAGGGGATGTCCTAACACTATGGAATCACTTTGTCGGATTGCTAAGGCTGTCGCTGCAACTGATTTTAAGCACGCAGGCAGGGCCTGGGCTACTGGGTCTAATGTGCTCGAGAAATAAGCACACGGCTTATGTGAACCTGCTTGGTCTTGTGTAAGGACAGATAATGCTGTGCCATCACGTTCTGTAACGAAAAGTGTAAAAGGTTTGCTGTAACATGGTGTTGCTAAAACTGGTGCTTGACATAATGCTTTCTTTAATTCATCAAAAGCCTGTGTGTGTTCCTGAGTCCAAGGGAGGACAGTTGAAGTCGCTGCCTCCTGTGTTGTCAACTGTATGAGTGGCTTGGCTAAAAATGCGTACTGGGGAATCCATTGTCTGCAGTAAGAGGTGAGGCCAATGAAGGCCCGCACTTCCTTTTGTGTCTTGGGTTGCGGTAAGTGTGCAATTAACTGAATGCGGTCAGGTGTTAGCTGTCTCCCCTTCTTGGACAGCAAGTGCCCAAGGTACACCACTTGCTGAACACAGAATTGTAACTTTGAAGGGGACACCTTGTGTCCCTTGTCAGCCAAAAAATGCAAAACCGTCAGTGATGCTTGTTCACATTCAGATTCGCTACGGGCGGTGATCAACAGATCATCGACGTACTGGAGTAGGGCAGTGTTAACTGGCATGTGAATACTGTCAAGTTGTCTTTTCAATGCTTGGCTGTAGATGCTGGGGCTTTCCGTGAATCCTTGAGGTGCGCGTGCAAATTTGAAGCTACGGCCATTTAAACAGAATCCGAAAAGATATTGGCTCTCCGGATCAATGGGGACACTGAAGAAGGCGTTCTTGAGGTCAATTACAGTAAAGAACGTCGCCTCCGAATCAATAGCAGTCAATAATGATGAGATGTCTGGGACCACAGGATACTGTGGTACAATGCATTTATTTAATTCTCGTAAATCAATCACCAACCGATAAACTGGAGGTGCATTCGGGTCAGTACGTTTAAGAATCGGAATGATAGGGGAATTACATAGATTGGAGTCGGTTTCTACAACCACTCCCTGTGCAATGAGCTCTTCAATGATTTCCAGTAAAGCCACCACAGCATCGGGTGGTAACTTGTATTGTCGGATTCGGGGTAGTACAACTCCTGGCTTGAGTGTAACTCGGTATGGTGTAATGTGCATACAACCTACATCAGTTGGGCCTTGCGCCCACAAATGTTCTGGTACATTTTTTAATCTGACATCAAAATCTCGTAATACATAGTGACCCTTAAAGTCACGCAAAAACAGTCTAACTCCTTCCGGAGAACAACATATCACTGCTCCTAGAGCCTTTAGCGTCTTGATACCTAACAAGTTTTCTGGACATGACTTCGTGAGCAATAAGTCTGTAGTACGTGACAATGGACCAACTGCTAGGGGAACAGGTTTCGATACTTCATTAACAATAGGCTGTACTGAAAATCCAAGGGAGACATTCTGTGAGCCTGAGAGGGGTGCCCCTGGAACCTCGTCGTGACTTATTGTTGTTCGACTTGCCCCTGTGTCAATCAAAAACTTTCTATCTTTTCCTAATACTTGACTATGTACATAAGGACCCTCTTGATCTACAGGAACTTCAATGAGAGGCAAGCCAACCTCCCTCTCTAGGCTGTTTCATGAGTATCGCTGATAGTCGGGGTAATCAGATTGCGCGTACTGGTACATCTGCTGTGAAACTTGCTGTGTCGCAGCAATGGGCTGTGGATGTGGTACCGCTACTGTCTGTACTGTCTGTTGTGGAGCAGGCATAGGCTGTACGTTCTGTGGAATATGTTGCTGGACCTGGTGTTGGACCTGGTCCTGTCTAGGCTGACGTGGTCTCTCTTTAGTCTTTCCTGTTGCTATATTGTATTTCAGAACCGTACATTCATTCACATAGTGACCTTGCTGTTTACAATAGTTGCATGTCCCTTTAACGGGAGCCGCAGTATTATTAGACTGTGTCATACCCTTTTTCTGACCGTCAGCTGGAACTGACTGAGCAACTAACATTTTCATTTTCGTATCTTTCATACGTCTCTGTTCGTGATCTTGTTCTTCCCTAATTCTATTCTGGTGGTACTGTAACATTTGTAACATTTGGGACGGCGTATTTGCTTGCCATGTACTTTCTACTTTCAAAACACGGTTCTTAACTTGAGGCAGGGAATTCTCGACTAATTTTGATACGAAAAGGTGTGGGTATGACTCGCTACTTGTTTTCAGGCCACTGTTAATAATAAAACATTTCTCGAATCTAGAATAAAAATCACTAGTGTCTTCATCGTGTTTCTGCTTACAGGCCGAGATTGCGTCCCAGTCTTCCTTTTTAGTTGTTAACAGTCTAGGCAAAACCTGTACTAATAAACCTGGTAATGCTTTAGCTTTGTCCCCAAGGCCTAAACCTGCGGTACGACCATTTTCTTCGACTTCTAATGCAGCCCAATCAATCTTTGTGTCTCCCACCTCCCATTCTTTCTCCTTTAATTTCTCGTAAATGCCAGCAGGCAGTAGTACCTTTAACATTTTCATAATATCTGTATACGTATAATCGCCCATGAGTAACATATCTTTAATTTCTCAGTGAAAACCTGCAGGGTCTTTATCGTGACTGGGCACTATTTTCTTCATTTCCAATAATTCCATTTTAGTGATGGGTGTGTATACGAATACACGTTCTAGTGTGTTATCGTCTTTTCTGTCCGGATGTACTTCCCGTAAGGGATTCTGTCTGTCAAAGTAAAACATTTTTCTTTCTGAGGGTGGTGGAGCTGAGATAAACTGTGGTTTCAGGAAAGCACTATATTTGTGTCTATGTTCTAGAATTTCTTTAATTAAATCAGTACCTAGGCCTCTCCATCTATTCGAGAGTAGTTCTATTAATATATCCGGTAAGGGACCTGGATCAGAGTGTTGGCTTTTGAACAACGTAATGAGATGCTGAATCATGTATACACCAGCTAATTTCTGTTCATCAGGGGAAAGGTTCAAAAACGTCTGTGCTACTGTATCATCATTATAGGTACTAGAATTGTTAGCCCATTGTACTGCGGACCGGGCTAGTTCTTGTTCATCCATGGAATTGAGTACATGGTACCCCATTCGATCTTGAAGTATTTTATCGGTAGCCTGAAACATATGTTCGGGAGAACTCGGATTTGATATAGCAGAGAGAAAAAGTCTTTTGCTTTCTGGACGTATTGTTTTCTTAAGGTATCTTCCCTTACCTACATATGCTATTATCTCTTTGTCTGACTGTTGCGAGGTTTCTGCTAGATCCTCTATATTATCCTCCTCTTGCGAGGAAGTTGGATCGTCTAGTTCAAGTTCTTCTTCAGGTGCTCGCTGGGCATGTATTTCTATTATTTCTTTACGGATCTTTATAACCATATGATGGACACTGTTCTCCTTATCATGTTTACCCTCCGACATATTCTGGCTCCATCTAATCAGTCTATTCATCTCACTTTGCGGAAAACCTGCCTGATCTTGTTCTCTGATTAAACAATTAACCAAAAATCGCATTATTAAACCTTTAGTCTCAACTTTCTGACGTGACATGGCTTCAGCAACAGACTCCGGTCCTTCTCCTGTTCTAATAAAATAATACAATTTATCTAGATGTTCTGGCATTCCTGGTAGTAGTATCAAATAATCTGTAACGCGTCTCAAACGTATGGACGCTAACAACATGGGTCCTGACATACCAGGCACTGGGTCATATCTGCAGTCTGTAAGTTCTCTTCTAAGTTGTTCGGCCGGTGCGCCTTTCGGTGTCCGAGCCTTTGCTAGATCTCTCATTGTCACTCGGTGTATCTGTGGGGGTGTTTGATAACCTCCTGTAGCACCTCCTGAAGCGGAGGCTTGAGCATAACCTGGCTGTAGGGTCGGTACCTGCTGTAGCTGGGTTGGATCCTGGACCACGCCAGTCCCAAAAGGATTTAATGGATGCAGTTGTTGAATACCAGGGGGGACAACGGGAACGGGTGCGGGTAGCGGACCTGGAGGGATCTGCTGTTGCGGAACTGGGGGCTGATGATCATGGGGTAGGAGGCCGTCAGCAGGTGCAGGTGGTGCGGGTACATGGGCAGGTGTAGTAGTATATGTAGGAGCTACATCGTCTAAATAGGAAGAAATAAAAATGTCTGCTGCGGTCTTGTGACGTAATTTAGTCGGAACCAATGGAGGGCGCAGATCTTTTGCTATTTCCGGAGTGGCCTTAGGTAAACCCTCGGCCATAAGAGGATACATACCATTCACAAGAGTGTTTAGTTGTCGGTCTACTTGTTCTGCTTTAACTCGTATTCCTTCTTAAACTAGTACGTTTTCTCGGGCTTTATCTGAATCTTCTCTATGCTTTTCTGCTTTCCTGAATTCTTTCTCTGTACGTCTATGCGATTCTTTACGTCACAATTCTATGGCATCTTTCTGAGATTGTCTGGCCTTCTTTTTCCATAGCACTTCTTCTACTCTCATGATGCAATCTGCATCCCATGTCCCTGTAACGGGCCACCTATATTTCTCGTCTAGGTTCTTAGTATAATCGACCCATAAATCTAGATATAATATGGCATCTAAGCCGTGTTTATGATACATGATTCCTGGAGTGTCCCTAGGTGGGACAGGAATCGCTTCCTCTAGTATCCCTTTCCTAGTTCCTAACTGTCTTAACTTTGAAAACAATGGCATCTTGATATTTGGCACTTGACACTTACTAGAACTGGAACACAATTTTACACAGAAACACAGTAATGTAGATCAAACAGTCACTCATACCACGACATTAATCACATAGAAACATTTTGAACACATATTGACTATGCTTGAATTCTATAACGAAAACAAAATCGAACCGTTGAAGACACGAATTACTTGATATACTGCTAAACAGTACAGATACACTGCTAAAACAGTGCAGACCGGGTCTGTGTACCCAAACCCGTCTTGACCGGATACATTGTAATGCACCCGTCTAGATGCGTCCCCAGCAACGGTACTCACCGGGAAGCCCGGAAACGGAAGGCCTCGGAAACTCGTCTGGACTGGACCGGACTGGACTCGACTGACGTCACAGGCACGTCGGAACAGGTGGGCCTCTAGACACCTCGGACCTTGCTCTCTCGGCTGGGCTCTGGTCGGGATCCTCCGCACTCCTCACCGCCTCGTCTGGATGCTGATCGCAGTCTCCGTCACCTCCGTAGGCCTGAGGGAGATACAGGAAATCCTGCGGGTACGCGTAATTGTCCGTCACGGCTGTGGCAGGGGCCGAAGCCTGCGACGCACCTACCGGCGCGTGGGGTGGGGGAGGGGTCCCTATTCGGGCGCCAAATTAATGTGGTAAATAAATATTTACCGTCGGAATTTCTAAGCAGTAAAGTACAATAAAATAACTCAATCGGAAATGAGAGCCAGAATCCGTGGTATCTGAGTTTATAAGGGTTTTATTCCATAAAATGGAATGGTTCGAACCAGGGTATCATGTTCCTTTCACCATTAAGGTTCAGGAAGGGATAGACAATTCTTTATTAACAGAGTACAATATATATAGTTAATGCATACAATGGTGATGGATACAGAAGGCGTAACAGCTGAGAGAAACGAGATAAGAACACATGTGCGTAACAGAAAGGCGTGTACGAGGGCGTACACAGAGGTGTGTGCTAGAAACGTCACATGAAAGTGTCACAAGTGGGTGGATACATAGAGGAATCTTGCAATGTCAGCAGAAATCTGTAGCAAGGATGCGCGCGCAGCAGCATGACGTGTGACTGACGTGAGGCTGGAGGGTGCAGGGGACTTGACATTTAGCACTAGAGGAAAGAGACAGAAGTCTGGCATGTCAGATCGACTCGTTCCTAAATCATATCTGATATCTTGTGTTTAGGGAACTATATTATCTAGAAGGAAAAGGTCTCTTGGGCAGAGGCTACTCTATACCGACTATTAATGCGTGCACATGTGACTACGTGTCTGCGTGTAATGCGAGGGGCCATGGGCCTATCATGGTAACGGGAGCAATGAATTACTTGCATGGAGACAGAGAGGCCGGGCCCTTTGCTCTGCAGCCGGGGAATTGTTTATCTATTCTGCTAGACTGGAATGTGTTTTCGAGGAGCTGAGCTCGGCTATACTGATAACTTGAAGGCAAAATACTGTCTTTGGCAGGCAAGCAGGCCGAGCCGGGCACCACTCGCCACGCAGGGAGTAGGACAGAGGTCAGGGATGTATCCCACGTTGCAGCTTTTCAGGAGGCAGAGAGCAGAAAGGGCTCGATGGCAGAAATCAGGGCCTAGCTCTGCAGGGCTAGGAAAACGTGAAAGTGCACCATGAAAAGACGTTGGCAAGGCATACTTAGGAACTGAATTATCGATCCATTCATGGTGGATCTGAAAGAGGACATGTTAACGTTGGACGCAAATGTATTTGCGTCTTCATAACTGGTCGAGGAGGGAAGTTACATGCACTTTAAGCTCGTACATGGAGACGGTGGGGTTCACGTTAGGGGACACAATTGACCATAAAAATTCATATTACCTCATCACACTCCCATCAGTCCTGCCAACAGATGTTGAGGCTTTGCTGGAACCGGTAAAGGCCCATGCGCAGTGTTGTCCCCAGCGGCAACCAATTCTGATGACAGCATTCATTAAGATCTCACAGATGCAAAATGCTGACGGTGAGGTACGAGAGGAGAGCGGCACACAGGTATCCAATTTGAACATTGCTAACGCGACCGACGCTGACGGCGGGCGATGCTTCGCATCTTTGTGCAATTAATCTTCTTAACGAGGTAATCCAACCTTCACCTACAATGGTAGACAAATGCCCGAGTTTACATCAATCTATGGCTTTCCTAAACACCTTCAAGGTATAAATATACCTTTACTTGCTATGGCAAACTACTGTGGTTTAGGAGCAGTTCGACTATCTACTTCCCCGACGCAGCTCGCTATAGCAAGTCCAGAAGGAAGCCGACCCTCCAGTTGACGCACTGATCAAGAGGCTGCCTTTCTCTCGCTGAGAATCCAGCTCCGGTGTTTCCAAGCTCCCCTTGCGGGGTGTTGGTAAATCGAGTCCTGAGACAGAGATCCCAGACCTCCATCATTCTAACCAAGGTATGTAGCGGATTAGAACCTAGAGAAACCTTTGGTAGATTCTTGGCAAAAACAACTAAACCTATGCTACACAATACATACTTCTTCCCACGTACTAGACTTAGGTTAGGTACATTGGGGTAGGCGTATTTAGAAACACCAGTTGAGTACTTTAGTCAATGTTATTTATGTATGTATTTTTATATGGCTTAGAAACCATACAATGCTTTCACAGTACTATTTTATAATACTTTTCTCGCTGTACGCATTATACTTTGCAGTCTGCTTAACGATTGTAGCAGTTCACTTCTCTTGTATGAGAAAGAAAACTGGTCAATAAACCTTTTTATTGAAAACGCCCGTCTCTCTATTTCTAAACAAACTCTGTTGAAACCAAGCTTGCACAATTGACTGAGTGAAATATTGTGGCCCATTTATCCAGGACCTGACCACTCTGACCCAGCCTCTCCAAGAGCTTACAAAAGGCTCTGTCCCCTGGGTCTGGGGTCATGAGCAGGACACAGCGTTTCAATCATTCAAAGATGCCTTGTCTACCAACACAACCCTGGTCTTCTTTGACCCTCAGAAGCTGACTAAGGTCACAGTCGATGCTGGACCGAAGGGTCTTGGAGCGGTCTTACTGCAGCGAAGCAAGGTAGAGGAGGACTGGGTCCCAGTGGCGTTCGCTAGTTGGCCAATGACAGACACTGAGCAGCGATATTCCCAAATAGAAAAGGAAGCCATAGCCATTAATTGGGGATGTCGCCACTTCCACTTGTACATATATTGACATCTTTTCATTGTGGCCACGGACCATAAGCCGCTGCTCTCACTATTTGCTGGAACCGCATCCAAACCCTGCCCACGCATTGAAAAGAGGATGCTGCAGCTGCAGGGGTACAACTGCTGCATGGAATATCATCCAGGAGCACAGAATCCGGCCAACTATCTTTACCGGGACCGGAGGGTAGCTACCCAGGAAGAAGAGGATGAAGCAGAGGACACAGAGGAATATGTCCGATACGTTACTGCCAGATCGTGTCCTATTCCATTGTCCATGCAGGTATTAGGTGAAGAAACCAGACGGAATGAGTGGCAACAGTGGGCCATAGAGAACCTGAAGCATGGCCGGTGGCAACGTGCAAGGAGTGACTGGTAAGTCCTTTCCATGGAGGCGAGAAGGATCATGGGAAGTCTGTACAACGTCCGGCAGGAACTCAATGAGGACTGGCAGGATGCCTACTTCAAGGTCACCGCCTGGTGATAACCTCAGCCCTGACCAACCAGGTGATCCAATTGGCACATCTCCTGAGGCGGAAGCCGGGAGAAGTGTTTGTATTGTTGTGAAACTTCTTTTAAAAATCTATTGCATACTGTGTTTTTAGAAAGCCTACCTGCTGCTCTTTCGTGCACTCACGCCCAGCGGACTCTAGCGCTGACGTGAATCAACATTCAGGCTTGCCGCCATTTGCTCGGCACCCCGAGGCCACGCCCACCATCCTCAGGCCACGCCCCCCGCACCGAGTACTTTAGGCGCGCTGATTGCTAGCGCGACCAGAAGACTGCTAAATCTAATGAGGCGGAAGCCGGGAGAAGTGTTTGTAATGTTGTGAAACTTCTTTTAAAAATCTATTGCATACTGTGTTTTTAGAAAGCCTACCTGCTGCTCTTTCGTGCACTCACGCCCAGCGGACTCTAGCGCTGACGTGAATCAACATTCAGGCTTGCCGCCATTTGCTCAGCACCCCGAGGCCACGCCCCTAACACTACAATCATGTGCATTTCTCGGCCGCACAGCCGACGAGCGCAGCGGGCTCGCCATTTGCACGCCTAAGGCAAGCCCGTCTGCGCCCGTCCGCGCCAGCTCCATGCCCAGGGCAGCCATGCTGTTAGTTTTCCTTCTGTCCAGCTACTAACTTGGACCAGAACTCAGCTCCTGGACATAGGTAAGACATCCTGCTCGTCCCCCACGCCCTGTTGCTTTCCCTTACCCAGCCCTCTCTTTCACAAATGCCCTAACTGCTCTTTCTCGCTTTACCCCGCCTGGACTTGTCCACGCAAATCCGCTGACATCAAACCCCCCCCACCAAAACCTACTCTATGGGACTAGTGAACTGCCGCTCACTACCCGGTCACGCCAATGACATCTGGCTTTTACTGTCCTCTACATCCTGGGACACACTATTCTTAACTGAGACCTGGATCAAAGACTCTTCCAACCCTGACCTAGCGATTCCTACTGGTTACAGATTTACCGGTCTCAACCGCGAAGGCTCCAAACCAGGTGGAGGAATTACGGTGATTCTAAAGAATCACCTAAAAATCACCACCAGGAAAATTGCTAACATCAAACCTATAGAAGCTTTATACTTCTCCATCACAGATTCTACCACTGCCATCTCCTCCGGGATGTTGGCCTACGTTCCCCCTAACACTCCCCAACCTGCCATCCTAGAGCTACTGGCAGTTATTGCAGATCTCTCCCTTAAACACCCTCACTTCATGGTTTTGGGGGACTTCAACCATCATGTGGATGTTAGCAACTGCAACCGCGCTGCTCAACTCCTGGAATCAATGCAAAATCTAAATCTATCACAAAGGGTAACTGGACCCACTCATACCGCCAGGCATACTCTTGACCTTATATTTTCAAACCATGAGAAACTTAAAATCCTTTCCCCTTTACCTCTCACATGGTCTGACCACTACTTAATACCTTTTGAGGTTTCTCTATCCCATATTAATAAACAGGAATCCGCCATAAGAACTCAAGGCAGAAAATGGCACAAACTCTCTCTAACTGCCCTAGAGCAAACATACCTCAACAGTCTCAACCCGTTTCCGGTCGACCTAGACGCAGCCGTACATACTCTGAACAATGACCTTACATCCGCAATGGAGAAAATTGCCCCATTACATACCCTTACCTCCCACAGACAAAAACCTTCTGCTCCATGGTTCACACAAGAACTCAGGGCAAATAAAAGCAAGTGCAAAAAACTGGAACGACTTTGGAGACAGAACTATGACCCAGTAGCCAAGGCACTCTACAGACAAGGCCTTAAAGAGTTCTGTAAACTCAAACATCACTCCATGAGCACTTACTTCTCTGACACCATTGCCAAAGCAAAAAATACCACCAAGACCCTTTTCAATATAGTGAAAGACTTCACTCAACCCAATGCACTTATTGCTCCAGTTCCCATGTCTCAAACACTGAGTGATAATCTATCAAACTTTTTTGAAGAGAAAATTATTAACATTGCAGCAACCATCCGTAGGAGCGTCCCCATCAGTACTGAAGTCCCTGACTCGAACTACAACTTTGCCTTTACAGCATTTCAACCCCTCACTAAGGAACAAGCTACGAAATTATTTCTGGATTGCAAATCAGGCTCACCTTTAGACCCTGCCCCAGCCTTAATCCTGAATGAAATTGCCCCCTTAATCATCAACCCCCTACTCGAAATTTGGAACTCCTCCCCATCTACCAGTGTTGTCCCTGCTGCCTGGAAACACGCATTACTAATCCCAATTTTAAATAAAGTAGGCATAGACCCTCTTTGTCTAAGCAATTACCGTCCGATTTCACTTCTGCCCAAACCCGCCAAAGTACTAGAGAAAGCTGTTCAACTACAACTATTGAGTTACTTGGAATCAAACTCCTTGTTTCATGACACCCAGTCTGGCTTCAGACCGGACTATAGCACCGA
Source organism: Lissotriton vulgaris (assembly GCF_964263255.1). Taxonomy (NCBI): domain Eukaryota; kingdom Metazoa; phylum Chordata; class Amphibia; order Caudata; family Salamandridae; genus Lissotriton; species Lissotriton vulgaris. The sequence goes on from NW_028246006.1 coordinate 55,819, forward strand.
GTCAGCGCTACTTGAAGTCTCCGAGTCAATTAGGGAATGCACGGATAGGGGAGAGGAGGCCATGCTGGTCCTCCTCGACCTATCCGCTGCTTTTGATACCATCTCGCACGACAAACTAATTACTCGCTTACAAGAGACAGGGATCGGCGGTCCTCCCCTCCTATGGGTAAAATCATTTCTAAAAAACCGAACCCAACAATTGATGCTGGGATCCTTTCTCTCTGCCAAAAAACCGCTGATCTGGGGAGTCCAACAGGGCTCCGCCCTAAGCCCGCTCCTCTTCAACGTGTACCTTAAACCTTTGGCGAAGATTGTCGAATCATGTGGCGTCAAAGTGACCTTCTACGCCGACGACACCCAACTGGTGTTCTTCTTCAAAGACCATTCTGAAAAATCTTTCGACAACTTTCGCCATTGCATGCTAAAGATCGCCTCATGGATGTCTGAGAACAATTTAAAGCTCAACACAGATAAGACTGAAGTCTTATTTTTTAATCAGAAAGCACCCTTACCCACTAATATCTGGTGGCCGACCGAACTATACCCTCCCCCAGTACCTGTCCTAGCAGCCCGAAACCTAGGATTTCAATTCGACACTTCCCTCTCCTGTAAAACCCAGATCAGCAAAGTCACCTCTGCCTGCTTCGGGAAGCTACGAATGTTAAAAAAAATCATTCCCTACTTACCACTAGACTCTCGAAATACAGTAGTTCATGCCCTGATAACCTCCCATCTAGACTACGCGAATAGCCTGTATGCTGGTGCTCCATCCTACCTCATTAACCAGCTACAGAGAGTTCAGAACGCTGCAGCCAGGCTGATTAACAATATTCCGTATCGTCACTCTATCTCACCCCATTCTATCAAACTCCATTGGCTCCCAATAAGACTACGGATCCAATTCAAAGCCTTAACCTTGGCTTTCAGAGCCCTTAATGACCGAGGCCCCAAATACCTACGGCGTAGAATGAAGTTCTCACAGTCACAATGTAACCTCAGATCCAATCATCTACGCCTCATGATATCCCCCCGTTTTCGTCTTGCGCGAACGGGAGGAAGGGCTCTTGCCGTTGTCACTTCCAAACTCTGGAATCAGCTGCCCACAGAGCTAAGATTTACGACTTCAGACCCCTTTTCCAGAAAAAATTAAAGACTTGGTTCTTCTCCCAGATCTAAACCCTCCTTATTCCTTCTCCCCCGACCCTTCTGAGATAATGTCTTCAGCGCCGGGACACCTCTGTCAGAGGTAGCTGTGCGCTCTACAAAATACTAAATAAATAAAATAAATAAATGTGGGTCACCAAGGAATGGTGAAAACCAAGACCCGCCTGAGGACAAAAGTGTGGTTTCCCCTGATGGACAAGAAAATAGAGGAGGCAGTGAGGATGCCAATGATGTGAGGTCACTGGGGAAAGCAGATCGCCAGCTCCAATAAGTACCGAACCTCGACCTGATCACCCCTGGGCGTGTGTCAGTTTAGATTTTGGGAGTCTTCCGGATGGGAGACATACCTTTGTACTTATAGATGACCACTCCAAATACCCTGAGGTGGAAATATTGCAGACGCTAATGGCAAGTGAGGTTATCCCAAAGTTGGAGAAAGTGATGGCCACTCATAGGTTCATACAAGAGATATGGAGCGATAATGGTTCTCCATTCCAGGGACACAAAATAGCTGATTATCTATTGCCTCTAGGCATAACCCACAAAAAGATAACCCCAAGATGGCCGCAAGCGAACGGCAAAGTAGAATGATTTATGCGCCCTTTAAACAAAGTCATCCGCATTGCCCATGACCGTCAGCAGTCTTTGGAATAGGCCATTTTCTCCTTCCTGAGGGTGTACTGACAAACGCCACACTCCATAACTCTAATGGCTCCTGGGCATCTCTCCATGGTCCGGGTGGTTGCGGACTCGATTCCTCATCATCCGAAGAGGCGTCCAGAAT
>NW_028246007.1:0-103852 GCF_964263255.1 Lissotriton vulgaris
CTCGCCTCTCCCGCGCTTACTGTTCCTGTCTCCTATTCATTCATCTTCCTCATCCAATTTACCGCCCTCTCTTCATCTCGCAGACATACTTCCTTGTGCGCCTTCTTAGAAGGCTGACCCAGCTCTCTTTGGTTCGGGTTTTATGTTTTTTAATTATTGTTTATCAATTCTGCATTCTGCACGCGGTGGCAAATGCTGACATGGGACTGCAGTATGCGGAGGGCCGTGATTTATTATAAATGCAGAATGAGCTTCTAGCTCGCTATTTTAAACCAGTGTGCCCCCTCCCTGATCTGCAGCTACTCCATGGCTGCGGAACTCCAAGTTCTTTTATTTTAGCCCTCTAACTGGCGAGATTGTTTCTGAATCTGATAGAGGAGAAATTCCCTGGGAGAAAACATTGGGATCATTTTGGGGGCTGTAAAAGAAATGAGGAAACAGTCCTAAACTGGTTGAGGAAGTCCTTCTAAATGGCAGTTTATAGGCTCTTCTTGAAGTGGAAATTAGGCCCGGTAACATTTATATTTTGCCATCGTAATCGGCATAATTTTGGAAATTTCTCTTTCCTCCCGATTCGCAAAATTCTTGAAATTATGCCATTATGCCATGTTGTGTAATTATGCTGCCATTATAGTGTGGGAACACAGGAGCAATGCAACCAATCAGAGCACAACTGGCTGTTGCTTGTGGAAATTGTGTTTTTCTCTCTATTTTTATCGCAAAATGCTTCCTTGCACACACAACCCCACACACAACCCCACACACACAACCCCACAACCCCACACCCTCCCACACACACACCCCACACACACAACCCCCACACATAACACCCCCCCCACACACACACCCCCCACAAATACAACCCCACACACAACCCCCTATCTATCTATCTTCCTATCTATCTGTCGCCCTCACTCTATCTATCGCCCTCACTCTATCTATCGCCCTCACTCCATCTATCTATCTATCGCCCTCACTCTATCTATCTATCTATCGCCCCTCACTCTATCAATCTATTTATCTATCGCCCTCACTCTATCTATCGCCCTCACTGTATCTATTGCCCTCATTCTGTCTATTGCCCTCACTCTATCTATCTATCTATCGCCCTAACACTATCACTCAACCCCACACACAACCCCCTATCTATCTATCTTCCTATCTATCTGTCGCCCTCACTCTATCTATCGCCCTCACTCTATCTATCGCCCTCACTCCATCTATCTATCTATCGCCCTCACTCTATCTATCTATCGCCCCTCACTCTATCAATCTATTTATCTATCGCCCTCACTCTATCTATCGCCCTCACTGTATCTATTGCCCTCATTCTGTCTATTGCCCTCACTCTATCTATCTATCGCCCTAACACTATCACTCTATCTATCGCCCTCACTCTATCTATCTATCGCCCCTCACTCTATCAATCTATTTATCTATCGCCCTCACTCTATCTATCGCCCTCACTGTATCTATTGCCCTCATTCTGTCTATTGCCCTCACTCTATCTATCTATCGCCCTAACACTATCACTCTATCTATCGCCCTCACTCTATCTGTCTATCTATCGCCCAAACTCTCTGTCTATCTATCGCACTCACTCTATCTGTCTATCTATCGCACTCACTCTATCTATCGCCATCACTCTGTCTATCTATCTATCGATCTATCTATCTATCGCCATTACTCTATCTATCTGTCTATCTATCTATCGCCCTCACGCTCTCTATCTATTGCCCTCACTCTCTCTATCTATCGCCCTCACTCTATCTATCAATCAATCAATCAATCAATCAATCAATCAATCAATCTATCTATCTATCTATCTATCTATCTATCTATCTATCTATCTATCTATCTATCTATCTATCTCTCTATCTACCTATCTATCTATCTATCTATCCATCTACCTATCACCCTCTCTCAATCTATCTATCTATCTATCTATCTATCTATCTATCTATCTATCTATCTATCTATCTATCTATCTATCTATCTATCTATCTATCTATCTATCTATCTATCTATCCATCTATCTATATATCTATCGCCCTCACTCTATCTATCTATCTATCTATCTATCTATCTATCTATCTATCTATCTATCTATCTATCTATCTATCTATCTATCTATCTATCTATCTATCTATCGCCCTCACTCTTATCTATTGCCCTCACTCTATCTATCGCCCTCACTCTATCTATCGCCCTCACTCTCTCTTTCTATCGCCCTCACTCTCTCTATCGCCCTCACTCTATCTATCGCCCTCACTCTATCTATCGCCCTCACTCTATCGCCCTCACTCTATCGCCCTCACTCTATCGCCGTCACTCTACTTTTATTTAAGTATTAATTATTTTTAAAAAATAAAAGCAATTGTTATTTGTAATATCAATACATCTAAGTCACGTAAATACAACACATATTGCAACACAAATGCTACAGGTGTCACATTTGCGAAAGTTGAAAGTATTGGCATTATAAATGACAAAGGGCCCGATGTAGGTGGCCCAATACCGATCGGTAACGGCCGAAAATACCGATTTTCGGCCCTTACCGAGCGGTATCCAGCCATCGGGATGTAGGAGCCTGAAATCCGTCCGAATCGGTATTTATACCGAATCGGTATAGATACAGAATCGGTAATAAACCGAATCGGAAATACACCGATTCGGTAAAAGAACGAATCGCTAACATACCGAATCGGTAAATATACCGAATCGGACCATGTACCGAATCGGTAGAGATACCGAATCGGTAAATAGTCCGAATCGGACCATCTACCGAATCGGTAGAGTTACCGAATCGGTAAATTACCGAATCGGACAGGCCAAAACTCTGATAGAGATGTAGGGAAGCACAAAAATACCGATTTTGCCTCAAAATCAGTATTTCAAAATCGTTATTTACCATGGATTTGAATCAGGTGGTAACCAACTGCAACCTATAAAATGAGACCCAAAATGCAATGCAACTTGCAGGATGGCGGCATTTTATGTCATTGCAAGGCGGCTACGGCTACAGCAGGAAGTAGAGAGGGAATGGCAAAGAGAGGAACAGGTCTACAGACAGAGGATCACCCTGTTCATGCTCACAGAGGCAGAGATCCTACAGAGGTGCAGGCTGGACTCAGACACCATTCTGGAGCTCATCAGGGACCTAAAACCACTGTTGGACCACCCCACCCCAAGGGTACAAGCCATCCCAACGCACGTGCAGGTGCTATGCAGCCTACACCTGCCTGCGTCTGGCAGCTATCAAAGTGCAGTTGCTGCGGTAGGAGGGGTGACCCAGAGCAGCCTGTCAAGGTTTTTCAACAAATTCCTTGACGCCATGATACAGAGGATGGAGCAATACATTTCTTTCCCTGCAACCCATGCGGAACTGGTACAAACAAAAGCAGACTTTTACCAGATGGCACGATTTCCCCACATCATCGGCTGCATTGATGGCACGCACATTCCGATTTGCCCCCCTGCTGACACAGAATACATATACCGCAATAGGAAGTCTACGCACACCATCAATGTGCAGGTGATCTGCAATGCTAAGTGCACCATCACAGACCTGGTTGCAAAATTCCCAGGGAGTACCCACGACTCCTACATTTTCCAAAACAGCGGCATCTATGCACGGCTGACGGCTGGGGAATTTGGTGAAGGATACCTCCTAGGTGAGACACATAATCAGACCCCCATAACAAAATGTAGCACTGTGAAGTACATGTATGCATGTGAGTAATGTTACCCCTTTTCCTTCTAGGCGACAGTGCATATGCCCTCCGCTCATTCATACTCACCCCCTACCTCAACCCCTCTACACCCAGCCAAAGGAGGTATAACCGGGCCCACAAAAGCACAAGGAATGTAGTAGAACGGACCTTTAGCATCTGGAAAAGCAGGTTCAGATGCTTGCACAAGAGTGGAGGTGCAAGGCAGTATACCCCCATCACCTACTGCAATATCATAGCTGTCTGTGCAATGTTGCACAACCTTGCGGTGAAGAAGGGCACTGAGGTGGAGTTGTCAGACTACGAGGACCATGACGACGACGTTGCTGTGCCACAAACACAACCTGCTGGGGTGTCTACACCAAGTGATGGCAGATACAGACGTGAGGAGATAACAGAAAACTATTTCTGAGTGAGTACAGATGCACAGACAAGTTATGGATGTGAAAAAAAAATCTTTTTATAATGTTGGCACAACGTTACAGCACTGATGTGCAACAAATGAAATAATTACAGAAAAGGTGGGGAATGGAAATGGGCCGGGTTGCCTCACCCACCCTGGCAGTGTCACTTCCTGCTGCGCTTTGCTGAACCACTGGGATGTGGCTCCCCCCCTTCTGCATGGCCGGCTGCCTCAGCAGAGCGCCTGGTGCTCCGGCGCGGCTCAGACACAGCGCTTGCCGGGCTGCTGCGGCTGCAGCTGTCCCCAGCCTCGGCCACGTCCAGGGCAGGATTCACCACTGTGTTGGAGATGATGAGGGCCTCCATGGCAGTGGTGATGCGGGCCATGCCCCTGGTCACCTCTGCAGTGTTTTGAGTGAGGCAGTCTTCCATATTTGCCCCTCGGCGGCATAGCAGGGCGGTTGCTGCGGCAAGCCGGTTGATTGCCCGGTTTTGTACACGGGCATCCCTGCGCCTAGTGTGCTCATTCTCCTTCATCTTCGCACACAACTGTGTTATGGCAGTTGTCATGCGACCCAGTCCTGTTGCAATTTCCCTGTTACTTGCCACAAAATCAACAAATCCCTTTGACATTTCCACCATCTGCAGGTTGTGTTCTCACAATTGGCGCTGGCAAGCCAGGATGGACTTGGCCTGCATCCGCTGGATCCGCACCATACTCCCCTCAAGCCCTTGGAAGACGGTGCCCTCCTGTGCTGGAATAGCACTGCTGGAAGTGCGTGGGCGGCGGCGATTGGTGCTGCCCTGCTGGGTGGCCTGCTGTGCCACAGGTGTCGCAGGTGTGGGTGCTGGTGCCTGTCCCGCAGCTCCCTCCATGATGGTCAATGGGGCCACAATAATCCTCCTGGCAGGAGATGTGGCAGGTGCTGGCTGGGACCGTGTGGGTGAGTTCTCCGGTGAGAACTGCAATGGGGGAGATTGTGACAGTAGGGGGGAGTGGGGATATGAGAGGGCATGTCCTGGGTCATCCTCATTGGCCATGGCACTGCTGTCCTCCTCCTCCTCCTGCGAAGGAACCATGCTGCTTGGCCCTGCCACCGCACTGTCTGCTGTTGCTGGAGCTGTCGCTTGTGGAGCTGCTGCTCCACTGCCTGATGGTGCCCCTAGGTATAAAGAAGCATTTGTGAACTGAGTGCAAATGTCTTACAGTCACTACAATAAAAGCATTGCACATGTCATTTTCATTACTCTGAATTTTTTTTTTTAGTGCATTGCAGTTTAATGTGCACTGACATTTGTTACTACATTAGCTGACTACATTTCCCATGATGCATTGCTCATGTATGTTGCTAGCAGTACTAGACTGGGGTTTGGCTGTACATTGAGGCTAAAGGGGAGGTGTCTGGTAGGGTGTGTCATGCTGCGCATGCTTCTTACCTTTTACTGTAGCTCTGGCTGAGCTGTCCATGTCCCCAACTCCCACCACACTCTCGGTCTCGATCGTTGTGGACACCAGTTCCTCCAGTTCAGTGAGGGGGGGCGCGGGGTTCCTGCCTCCACCGGTCAGACCTGCCTGTTTGTGGAGCTCCGCCAATTTCCTCTTGGTGAGGCTCCGGATATCATAAAACCTCTTCTTGAGGTCCTCCAGGCTCCTGGGGGTCACACCAACTGCATTTACCCTCTCGCTGATGGCACTCCACAGTTTCCTCTTGGTGGACTCAGGGACTGTGAGGGACAGCCTCCCAAACAGCTGCCTGTGGACCCTCACCACCTCCTCCACCAATACTTGCAGCTCCATGCTGCTGAACTTCACCTTGCGCTTTCGCTCAGCCTTCTGGCTCTCAGAGCTGCTTGCCATTTCCACTGTGTTCACAATTCTGCTACCACTCTCTCTGCTGCTCACTCTGAATGCTCAGCTCTGGCTGCCTCTCCAGAAGGTTCTAATGAGTTGCACCTGCCTGGGTAGCCACTCCCTGCTAGGGTGGGGGAGGGTGGTTCCATCTCATTGGCTGTTTTCATTAGTTTCACTTTTACTTGCTTGCCGATTCGGTATTTACCGAATCGGTATTTACCGAATCGGTATTTGCCGATTCGGTAAATACCGATTCTGTATTTACAATGCATTCCTATGAGCCTTTTGGCCCATAGGGTTGTATTGCCATTACCGATTCGGTATCTACCGATTCGGTAAATACCGAATCGGTAAGTATCGAAACAAGATACCGAATGTTTCCGAATCGATATTTTACCGATTTTTTTTTTCTCTACATCTCATTTTCCGATTTCAGAATACCGATTCGGTAAAAATCGGTATTTTAAAATCGGTAAAAGTTATTAATTTCGGTAAAAGTTATTAATTTCGCGACTTTCAAAACCAACACATAAATAAAATAATTGTAATTTACAATACCAATAGCTCAAACTTTCCTAATGCGAGACCTATTGCTTTGCAAATGCTTGTTTTTCTTGCGCCGGCCAACCAGGCATGCCCACTTTTGCCCGCACGTATAACAGCTGTGTTAAACAGCCTAGGGTTTCCAGAGGCTGGTTTCCAGTATCAAACGGAGCGCTGGATTAGCTTGCTCGTCCAATCCTGACGCTTCTCACATGCTTGCTGAGAACAGCGTGAGGGAAGATGCAGGATAGGATTGGTTAGGTAGACGATTCGAGTTGGAGGAAACTGAAGTTTTATCCAACCTCGGCCAGAGTCTTAAGCACCGGAGATGGTATAAACGTCGCTGATGCTGCTGAGCTGATGTCACTGAGTTTGCAGCCTGGCCCTGTCTCCCTCCTCTGCCTGTGATCCCGGGGGCTTCTTTGGCACACTCAGCGTCCCTCTACCAGTGCGGTGAGCGCCTTGCTTGTTGTTGTGTTTGGGGTCATGCGGAGGATGTTCGGCAGTGCCCGCGGCATTGGCCTGTGGTTCACGGAGGGGGCCAACCAGTAATTCTCCCAGCAGAGAAGAAAGGGGCACGGCGAGGGCAGAGGCGGCGTGCTGGCCGGTAAGATGGAGAGACGCCGAACCCTTGAATAAAACTGAGAGAGCGCAAAACAGAGTTAAAAATTGTAAGGGTGCATCATATTCACGAGTAGTCAGCACCCACATATATAGAGGACTTACTAATCGTGTTCAAATGTAATGTAGGGTTGAGAACTAATGTAGTTGGTATTAGAATAACACTGAGAGCTAATGTAATGTGCTTTAAAAATTAATAATGCTGTTTTAACATAGAGATGCCGTTTGCTGTGAAGTATTTCACTAATAAGAGATGTGTTTAATAAATCACCAGTGTGCCTTTAGATCTGCTTTATTAAAACTCACAGTTGTACCTTTTAAACGTGATTGAATGGCTTAGGTAGAGAATTGTATTTTTGCCTTAAAGATTGCTGTTAAAGAACGTAAATGTATTGCTTATGTTAGGATGTTGGTGCACATAAACGTGCAGGGGCCCATTTCATGGAAATCGTGTAGGCCTGATTTGAAATGCCTTGCTTAGCATTAAATCGTAGAAATGTTTTTGGAGAAAGCTGTGTTAGCTAAAGTCAATTGCAACATTTAGAAATTGTGAGCCGATTCACATGTGTTCCTTTGCAGGTGCAGGACCAAGTAGATAGTGGAGTAGAAGGGCCCATTGTGTATGAGAGTCAGGATACTAGGCTCAGACGTGGAGGAGTAGCCGAGGAATTCAAGGAAGTAACTTGAAGCGAAGAAGAGCCTGGGACCCAAGGACGTTTTAACGGACAAGGATGGAGAGGTGCCATAATGGAAAAATCTGAAAACCAACATCTTCTAGAGGGGCGTACCTGAAGGCGTATTGTCCGCATTGTTGGGTTTTGTATTAGGGACAGCACCCCGAGGGTGGAGGTAGAGCAGATGGTCTGAGGAGTTAGAGAGAGCGGTTGGTCAGGCAGAGAGCTTAGCTATGACTGAGTAGTCTGAAGATCGAGATTGAAGGAAAGTGAGTGAACTCCTTAAGAGTCACCACTGCTGACACCTTTTCTGAATGGGATATTGTTGAGTAGGGATGTCATTTAGAATAGTGTAGGGACAGACTAACCTGGATTTTATTCCTTTTATAAATGTTTACTAAAACGCAGGTTATAGCAATTCTTGTTAGCCTGATGATTCTTGAATTGATTCTTGTATTATTTCTGAGTCGTCTGAGATTCTTCCGTAGGATTATGTTTGTATTAGTGCCTGTTTATCTTTTGAATCTTTTGCTGAGATGTTTATACATCCAGTTGTTTTTGGCTTTGTAATAAATCTTTGAACTTAGTTCCTAGTCAGTAGTTCTTTGGGGATACAAGGGAAATTTGTTGAAATTGACTAATCATTGTTTAGATAGATTTCCTAATTCACTCTATGATAGGTAAAAAGTTCTAGTCGACCTGTGTCGGGATTCTGGAGAATGGTAAGCCGACTCTAGAAGAAAATCCCGCCCTTTCAGTTGGTAGCAGAGTAGGATGGTTACCTTGTAGAGTGAGGGTAATCTAGATTAGGTTAAGATTTCCCCGAGGCCCATAGAGATCTAGTGAAGAGTGTCCAGAGAACCGCGGACGGAGGATGGTGTTCCATGGAAACTGACGGAGAGTGACGGTGCGGCGGAAAGCAGCAGGTCGTAAGAGAGTGAGTATGAAAAGGGTCATGCGTTGTTAGATTGCGGTTACGTTTGTATTGTTGTGTCGTATTGTCTGGCGGAGTTGAGTGCCTGTAGTGTGAAAGGAGATCAGGTTGTGAGCGCGCGCAACCGGTGAAAATCTTAGGCTCAAGGAGAGTTTAAGTGGTTCGGGTGTATCGAACACCCATAGTAATTGTCGACCATTGTAAGGGGGTCATGAGGTACCATTGATCGCCTGCAGGACCGAGATAGGGGGAACGAATGTGTGAGTGCGTGGGTAACGGACGCTGGTCGGAAGTTGCCGTGTGTTTGTAACCTATCAGTTGAGGCGATTGTCCGGTCGTTTCGTGGACAGACATTTGCCAGTTCGGTGACAATTACAGTCAGACTGTGGACGTACAGTCAAGGAAGTGGTTGCTTGTTCAGATGTGATCATTTCCAGTGTATGATTGGGACACATGCGTGACCGGGAGACGAGCTGAGAGAGGAGGGGAACGGCTGCGAAGCGGAGGCGAGTGACGTCAGAGAGAGCCGCGCTGGGATAGGGCGGTTAGTGTGGAGCCGCGCTGGAATAGGGCGGTTAGTGTGGAGCCACGCTGGGACTGGTGGATTGGCATCAGGAAGTAAAAGAGCTCTATAAACAAAGAAACGTTGTGGTTTTCATCATGAAATGTTTAAAAGTTTTGCGAAATTGTTTCAAAGGCGAGAAGAGGTTAGAACCTCGGGTGGGGAGGAGGCTCCACCCGAGGATACTCCAGCCCATTACATGGCTACGAATGTTGGGTTGCATACCATATTGTGGCTTGAGAACTGGTGTAAGATGACTGACGGAAGCAAGGAATTGACCTTTCCTAGATACAGAACGTTTAAATTGGAGGTGCTGTATCAGTTAAAAGCGACTATGGCTTCTTTGCGGCCTTTGCCCAGACCAGCAAAGTTTCAAACATTGAATGCGTGGATCAGGGCAGCTCATGAAAAGAACAGAGATAGGAGACAAGAAAGAGTGAAAAGGTCAGTTAGTGCAGTTCAAGATGCGAGATGGAATGCACTGGCCAAGAGGTGGAGAGTGCAGACCATCGAAGGGGACAGGTTGTACCCGTTGTTGGTCAATACAGGGGATGCGCAGAGAAAGAGTACTGAGGATGAGGACAGTGAGACAGACGACAGCCTGATAGAGAGACTGTTGTCGGAGAGACCACCTCCATATAATCCTGAGATAGAGGGAAGACCAGCATCAGCAATGGACAGGGAAGCTTCTGTCGTGGACGGTGACGTCCCACTGGCGAGCAGTTTGGGCCCCTTAGAGAACAGGTCCGGCTCGGATGAGAGAGAAAGGGCACCTCAAATTTCTCCAATGACGAGAGTAGTGGGAAGATTTAAGGTACAAAATGTCCAAAACGGAGAGGGTGTCGGTTCTCAGAGACTGCCAGACGCTCTTACGGTACCTGTTACCATAGGTCCCATAGTATCAGTGTACAATCCAGAACAGACACAAAGCGAGGGTCTGCCACAAACAGACAGGGAGAGAAGTGTCGGCGAAGGAAGGAGTAATGTGGCGGACGGATGGAGCCAATTGCCAAGGCCTGTGGAAAGGAGCACCCCTTTGGCAGCATCGGCAGACTCATCTAGAGAGCAATGGGGGTTGAGAGGACCGATGGATCTGAGAGGACCACGGCCAACGTCGCTTAGGGAATTAAGGCCTGATTTGAGAACTTGGGAGACGATTGTGGATACCCAGAGCGACAGGTCGAGGGATGATTTTGATCATAGAAGTCAGGAAAATAGGGGGTGTCTCACTGCGCGCCTAGCGGAAGCAGGCAGGAATGGGAACGCTGGAGTGTGGAAAGTAGGGGGGTGTCCCACCACGCACCTAGCGACAACAGATCGGAGTGGGACCGTGAAGGTTGGGAAAACCAAAGGGTTCCCCATAACACACCTGAAGAATACAGACGAGTGAGTCAGGACTGTGGCAGAGGGGACTCTAATGGAACATCTAGTCAAGGTACATTGAGGGCGGCAATAAAGGCAAGGAGGGTTGATGTGCTGAGACTCAAATCGGAAGTGGAGGAAATAGTGGAAGGCACATTGCCACTAGAGAGGATCAAACTCTATGAACCAGATGAACTGTTGTTTCTGGCGAAAGATGTTACTCGAAGGGCTAGGACAGCTCATGAGAAATAGTCTGAATTAGCGAACAAGTATGCTGTGAATTTGACAAGGACAAAAGCATTACAGGGTGGCCATAGGTTGCAGTACTCGGACCAAGATCTAGAAGAGAAGAGGGTGATCGGATTAAAAACCCACATCAGGGAATTGGTTGTGGGACTCCGAACATGGGTCCAATTGGACAAGTGGGAGGAAAGGTGGTCAAAGAAAAAGAGTGTTAGGCGAAGCACTATTGAGACATCTCCGGGAGGAGGGTTGATGCATGTGGAGGCGTACCCATTGCGTGAGGTGGCTCACGGGGGATATGTACATGTACCCTGGAGTAGGGGAGATTTGGCTGTCTTTACGAACTCATTGAAAAGTAAAACAAAAAGTTTTCCCTATGGGGAGTATTATTTCCTGCTCCTAAATCAGGACTCAAACTGACAAACACAAATCACACCATTCATTTTGTGGAACGGGAGAACACTTACCAGATAGGAACACACCCAGTCTAATTATAATTAAAAAGTATACAATTTATTATAAAAAATACAAAGATATTAATGAGTCATTAATTAAAAACATGAAATACACAGGTAAAGTGCACAAATAAAACCACCTAATGTGGACGTGGAGAAATTAATCAAAAGAGACACTTGTATCTGTCTTTGTTATATCATTTCGGGCACTTGTTTGTCAACAATAGGGGGAATAATATTCCTTTGGACCAAATTGATTGCTGGCAACGCCGAATATGACTTGGAAATTGGCGTCGACGCGTTTCGGAAGCTTAAAATGATAATGGCTTCCTTCCTCAGGACAGTTTGTATATGTATTCTCCACAGGTTAGTGTCAAACCGTAATGGTTGTTATTTCCAGTAGAAATCTACCAAATATGTAGTATTCCTCTGATGATCGCCTGTAGTGGTCTCAGGCTTCCACAATCCTATCTCGATATGTAGAGAGGCACATTTATTCCAACACTAGTCTGTTTGAAAGCTTATTCAGTGATGGGCTTTGCACAATCCTTGTTTGTTGCACAAAGGGGCGTACTCGATTTGGTGCCTCCCATTTACTCTTAGTGCTATTCTTTACGAGAGTATGTGAATCAAATTCCCGAAATGGGGTTCCTGTCGGGCAGCCGGGTAGTATAATGCACGTGGCTAATGTGGGCGCACGGCTGGCTTTCCCGGTGCTGTTCTGCGTGGCGTCTCTTCAATCACCGCTACGTTAACTGTTATGTCCGAAGTTGCGTGAGAGTCCGGTGGAATGGTACAAACAGGTAGAGAGGTTTGTTAAGATCTCAAAGGTATTGTGGATTGATCTGAATACTCTGTTTGACATTGTGGTTCCAGGAGACCTGTGGATAGCATGTAAGGTCAGTGTTGAATGGCCCACAGTGGAGCCAGAACAAGATCCTGCCACAAATGGACCCTCACCTAGGGTGATGATAAAGTATGAGCAGGTGATCACGTGGTTGAAGACTAAGGTACCACCACAGGACATCGACTGGGTGAAGATAGATCGGACTAGGCAAGAACGAAAGGAGACAGTTCACGAGTACTATGAGCGATTAGTGCAGATATTTAAGCAGTACAGCGGATTGGATGTGATGGATCCAAAGGACATGGGACAGTTTGTGTCTAAGTTTGTCCTAGGACTGAGACCCGATATTTGTCTCATGATACAACAACATTTAATTTGTTGGCAGAACAAGCCTCTAGATGAGATCTTGAGGTACGTAAGGTACTGCAGTGACAAGATAGACTCTAAGACAAAGAAGCTTAAAGATAAGCTGATGTTAGTTCAGATGCAATCGGGAGGACAGGGTCAGGCAGGAGGTGGAACCTTAGGGAGAAAATCAGGTGGGCAGAAAAGGGACAATAAGGACGGTACGAGACCGAGGATAGATCTGGCGACTCTGAAGAAGACAACCAAGTGTCATCAGTGTCCTGAGGTCGGACATTGGAGACGCGAGTGTCCCCTTAACCCAGAAAATCAAGGACAAGAAGAGGAAGAGGAGGAGGTTCAGGCCCCTCCAGTGCAGAAAGTAGCAATAGCGAAGGTCAATACGGCTAAAGGGGGGACTCCATCTCTTCGGGGTCCGGTTCCCCAGCCACCTAAGATTTCGGCAGGGAACAAGGTTTACAAGCAGATGCCTTTCATAGTTGAAGGGGATGAGTATTATTACTTTGACCCAGTGACAGGACAATGCCTGAGTGGGGAGGAAGACTGTACCCTCGGGGCAGTTCTGTAGGTAGACCAGAGAGGACCATTCGTAGAGGCTGATGTGGATGGCCATCCCACCACCTTTCTGGTTGATACTGGTGCTACCCGTTCTACTGTACGGTCTGCAGTAGTCCCCAACCTACCCCTTTCAGGACAGACTATCCAAGTTGTAGGCGTTGCAAACAGAAGAATGACGAACACACTGACTGAGCCAGTCCCAGTGAAGATAGGAAGTTTCAAGGATAAACACCAATTTGTGGTGTGTGATTCCAGTCCTGTGTGTCTGTTAGGGAGAGATCTCCTGTGTAAACTCAATTGTACCATCTATTGTATCCCCAAGGGAGTGGAGTTGCAGACAAACGATGATGATGCTGCCTTTAAGGTTGCAAATGCGCATGTGTGCATAGAATTGTATCCTGCTTTAACTGTGGAGGAACTCCCTTGGGATTTGAGGGATACAGTCTCACAGGAAGTGTGGGACTTTTTTTTTTTTTTAAATCTCTTTATTTGCATCAGATTGGTCCACAGAAGCTTACAAGCACTTGGCGTGAAAATAACATCAGAAACTTCAGTAGCAAGCATACAAAATAAACATCTGTAAGGCATGACCAATAATATGATGAACAGTGTTACGCATTCTAGAAACTCCATTTTCCGTTTTCTAGTTCTGTCAATGATTCGCACACATGTGAGGATGATGCAAAGAGATAAACATAATTCAAAACGCAACAAAAAAAAGAGAGAGAAGAGCGACAAGCAACACAGCAATCATGACAAGGTAGCAATAGCGGTTGCATAGGTGATCATAGGGCACCGGTGTCACATATGAGGGAATGCAAGCAGAACAGTTTAGGCATTCTGGGACCAGTGACCAACGAGGCAGGGGACCACACATCTCATCGCCGGGCATCCCCAACAGTGGTACCCGCAGCACCCCTCCACATTCCTGCCGCAGCGCAGCAATACTGCCAAACAGCCCGACTCAGCAAACGATGCACCCATATCGGGTGAACAGCGTCTAACCCACCCCCTCTGGAACAATAGAGCTTGCGGCCGAAGACTGCGCAGCTTGTGTTAACTTGCTGATGTACTGTCTGTATGGGCCCCAGATATCAACAGGGCGCGAGGCCATCGGGATTTGCGCGGAGTACTCCACGCTGTTAATATTACACTGGGCCAGGCTGCGGAGCCATGCTTTGGAGGTAGGAAGTCGTCTGGAACCCCATAGCATAGCAATTTCCGCTTTGCGAGCAAAAAACCAATGGCAGCAAGCTTCCGCGTGGTGCGGGGAAGCTCAACAACATAACCCAACAGCGCAATCTCAGGTATGGGACGTAGGACACACTCTAGAATATCACCCAACACGTGATGCATCTGCAGCCAATAGTCCTGTAGTCTGGGACACGTCCAAGTAAGGTGTGCAAAGTCGGCATGTGGGGCCCTGCATTTGGGACAGCAATGTGGCCTCGATGGGTCGAGCCTATGAGCCAAGGCCGGTGTGAAATACAGCCGCCGCAAGAACTTGAAATGTATCAGTTTGTGTCTACTGTTGACAGAGACGTTTTTGGTGGCCTGGCAGCAGGCGGACCATGGGTCGTCAGTGATAGGGCCGCCCAAGTTAGCCTCCCACGACGCTCGAACTCGTGCGTCCGAAGCAGGAAGAGCCGCCACACAAATTCTGTACAGCCTAGAGATCGCATGCGCACCATTTGGGGACTGTATCAAGAAAGTCAGGGCCTCCATCTCGTCCGGTGGAAGCGGGAAAGAGGGGAACTGTGCTCTGAGCATGGATCGCAACCGGGTCAAAACAAATGAGTCCATGAACGTCCGATCGGTAAATCGGTGGTCGTCCGACACCGAAAAAACGTGCCATTCCGGGAACAAATCCCCTATTGTGGTAATTTGGTACTTGGATAGCGTGTTACAAACCACCTTTTCAGCAGTGATAGGGAGCCAGTGGGGCTTCGGCAGCGGGAGAGCTGGTGAATATAACACGTCCCGTCGAAGCAGTCTACGCAGCTTCATCCAAGCCCAAGACGTAGTGGAGGCCGTCTGAATATCCTGAGGATCACGGGGCAGGCCCCTCGGCAGCAACGTCCGGAGGGCAAAAGGGCATGCCAAGTCTGCCTCTGGTCTCAGATGAGGGATCCGAGCGTCAGGGTGGAACCAGGGGTGTGCGTAAACGCACTGTGCGACGAGGTAGTAAAGATAAAAATCCGGCACACCGAAGCCGCCCCGTTCATAAGGCAGAGTCAGGGTCCGCCAGGAAACTCTCGGGTTCTTGTCCCCCCACACCAACCGCAGCAACAACGAGCGCAGCTGGGTGAAGAAGACCTTAGTGAGCGGGATCAGCAGATTGTTAAACAGGTATAGGAAACGGGGACGCACTATCATCTTTATGATGGCGATGCGGCCAGCCATGGAAAGTGGTAGCCGAAGCCAATGGGTGAAGTTATCCTCCAGGAAGTCCAATGCCCGGCCATAGTTCAGACGAACCATGGAGATCGTGTCCAAGTGTATGTGAATACCTAGATATTTCAATGAGTCTGTATTCCATTCAAGTGGGAATGAACAGTCCCAGGGTACCGTGGAGGGTGTAAGCGGGAAAATATCAGACTTGCGCCAGTTAATGCGAAGGCCCGAGAATTCCCCAAACCGGGCTATTTCCAGAAGGAGGGGTTCCAGATTGGTCTCAGGGGACCGGACGTATAGAATGGTATCGTCCGCATATAGAGAGACCAGGAGCGGGCCAGTACGAAACTGGAGGCCCCGGTGCATATGGCTCTCCTGAAAGTGACGAACCAGTGGGTCCATGGCTAGAATATACAGCAGTGGGGAAAGAGGGCATCCCTGTCGGGTGCCCCTCAAGAGCGGGAAGCTATCCGAGATAGTGCCATTAAGGCGCAGCCGCGCCCTAGGGGCGGAGTAAAGAAGCTCTACAGTGGCGACAAACATTGCGGGCATGCCCATTCGCCGCATGACAGACAGAAAGAAAGGCCACTCTAAAGAGTCAAACGCTTTCTCGGCGTCCAAAAACACCGCTGCCGCCGGGGTGTCCGGGTTTATCCTGTGTATGACAGAAAACAGCGTCCTGAGATTAAAGGAGGTGGAGCGGTGGGGGACAAATCCGGACTGGAACGGAGAAATAATCTCCTCCATTAGTAGCGATAACCGGATTGCGAGGACCTTGGCCAAAATCTTGTAGTCGAGATTAAGTAGTGAAAGGGGCCTGTAAGAGCCACAGAGGGATGGGTCACGACCAGGCTAGGGAAGTAGCACAATCACCGCCTCTCGAAGTGTGGGTGGCAAAACCCCAGTCTCCAGTGCCTCCGCGTACACCTCCATCAGACGGGGCACCAGTTCGTCCTTGTACTCCTTATAGAAGTTGGCCGAGAAGCCGTCAAGCCCCGGAGCTAAAGAGCCCTTCAGTGCGTCTATGGCCTCAATAACATACTCGGGAGTGATAGGATCAGCCAGGAAATCCTGCATGCCTTTCTCCAGGTATACCATGGCTATCTCGTTGATGTAGGGGCCAGGGTCACGATGATCTTCGGTCAGGGAGGAGGTGTATAGTGTTTTATAATAAGATAGGAAGGCATCACATATGGCAGGGGTGGTCTGGTGGCGGACGCCAGAGTCATCAACTAAATCAGTAATATAGGAAGCTTGGCGGGGCGGGCACAACAGCTGTGCTAGGAGCCTCCCGGGTCTGTCACCCTCTCCATGTTGTCTGGCTGAGTGTTGCGTGTGCAAATAATTCAATTCCCTGTCTGCGGCATCCCTGAATTCCTGTAACAATCCCAGTCGTTTCGCCTCTGTGGCGCCGTCGGAGTCTGGGAGCCCGTCCCTGTCCAGTGCGGCAATGTCATTCTCAATACGTGCTATAGTGGCTCGGATCTCGCGTAAGGCCCCGACATGCTTCGTGATGCACACCCCCCGAATGGTAGCCTTGAAACCCTCCCACAGTGTGGCCCAAGTGTTAACTGTGCCTGTGTTGAGTTTAAAGTAGTCCTCTATCGCCGTACGAATGTCCTCCTTGAAAACTGGGTCATCCAACGCCCTGCCAGGGAAGCGCCACTGCCTCTCGTACCCACCCAGCCTAGGGACCAGCAGAGTCAGAAGTATAGGAGAGTGGTCCGACAATGTACGTGGAAGCGTAGAATGTGAAGCCACCCAACCAGCCACTCCCGGGGAAAGGATCCAATAGTCGATCCTGGTGCTAGTATTGTGATACCCAGAGTGATGTGTGTAGGCGGGCGAGTGAGGGTGAAGACGAGCCTCGATGTCAATAAGGGGGTAATGTGTGCACATTTCTGCAAGTACCGCTCGAGTGCGGGGCTTGCAATCTGGGGATGTAGAAGTGCTGCCCCGTACAGGGTCCATCAATAAATTAAAATCACCAACATATCAGTGTCAATGCGCAGTAAAACGTCATGGAGACCCTGGAACAAGGCGGGGGAATCAACATTGGGGCCATACACCCCAACAAATGTAATCTTAAAGCCGAGAAGCGCCCCAGTGATGACTACATATCTACCCTCCTCATCAAGTACACTGTTCGAGAACACAAAGGGGACCCGCCGGTGCACCAAAATAGCCACCCCACGCGCATATCTACTGTAGTTGGAGAAATACCTATGCGCGCCCCAGCCCTTGGCAACCGAAGTTGAATCAGCACGCCCCAGGTGTGTCTCCTGGAGGAACAACACATCAACCCCGTGTTGCGCTGCATAATTCAAGACCTGTCTCCTCTTTCTAGTGTCGTTTAGCCCCCGAACATTCCACGACATCAAAGTCAGTCTGGAAGGACCAGAGCGTGGACCTACCCCAGCCATTCAAAACCGCATGTAACATAGGTAAACAATCGCGCGTGCATCCGCCGCCCTCCCGTAAAATAGGCGACTCAACTAGGTCGACATTCCAACCATTTCAATTATGAAAACACTGCAAGGAGGCCCATGTCTTTAGCTGCACAATGTCAAAGTGAGTGGCTTAGAGGGCAGGAGACACGAGTCAGCCTTGTCCGCTCTCAGCGAAAAGGTCGGCGCTAGCTTGTAAATCCATGTTCGGTGGGGACGGCTGCGACTTTCCCGAGGCCCGCGGTGACCCCCTGTTTTTGTAGGCTTGGCAGAATTCTTGCGCATCAGTGGGGGAGTCGAATATGCGGAACCTGCCATCAACGTCCACTTTCAGTCTGGCAGGGTACAGCATTCCGTAGCGCAACCCCAGTTTACGCAGCAAGGCCTTGACACCTGCGTATTTGCGGCGGGCATCCTGCACCATCACCGTAAAGTCAGGAAAGAAAGATAACACTCCGCCCTGCCATTTCACTTCGCCTGCCTCGCGAGCAGCCTTCAGAGCAGCGTCCCTGTCCCTAAAGTTCATGAGTCTGGCAATGATGGGACGGGGCGCTAACCCCGGGGGGGGTCGAGGTCCCAAGGATCTATGTGCTCGTTCCACCACAAAGCCAGCCGTGAAAGTGTCCCTTCCGAATAATTCAATCAAGAGCTGTTCCACAAACGTGTCAAAACGGCCAGTGGCCGTCGTCTCCGCCACACCAATTATGCGAATGTTATTGCGCCGACTGCACGCTTCCAAATCCTCGTTCTTGATAGCCACGTCCTTGAGGATCTTCTCTACCCGTTCCAGCCGTTTCAGCGTGGATGTAGCGCCATCCTCCAGGTCGGAGATTCGTGATTCAGCCACATCCAGGCGCCTATCGTGCGTTTGAAGTTTCGCGCCCATCTCGGCCATTTTCTGATCAAGTGCGTTGAAGCGGACGGATGGCCTTGAACCCCGCTCGCATTTCGCCCAGCATTTCAGCCACCATACCAGCCATATCTCCCGCCGGCGCAGGGCTAACAGATGACGTGGGCTGGGTAGGCAAGCCGTTAGTAGTGCGGAGGGGAGGCTTGTCAAAGCTGAGCTTCTTCTGTGTAGTGTCTCTCCGCCTCATGGTGGAAGAGAGGCCCATAGAGCACGCAACCGGCCGAGGCGGCGAGGAATCAATATCAGCACCCTCGTTTCAACCAATGCTGGGGACAGGCATGTGCCGAGATGAACATGCAGTGGTGGGGGCGAGGATGTGATGCCCCCACCCGACGCAGAGATGCGGGCCGCCTAAAAGAGCCCCCAGAGTCCCCCCCCGGCGCACCCCCCGTCCCCCCCCCGAGCACACCCAGGGCCAGCCGTCCGCCGCCCCAGCCCGCCACCACCCAGCCCAGGCAGGTCCAAAAATCGAGGCCCCGGCTCCCGAGGCCGGACCAGGCCCAAAGGGTCGGATCAGCACCGGGGGCCCAAACCCCCACCAACGGAGACCACCCGGGACAAGCAGCGAACCGGGGAAGGCACAATAGCGACCCCAATGCCAGGGGGGGACGCAGGGGCCCCAAAGTCGACTCACCAGGCGCTCCGGCGCAGCAGGGCAAACGTCCGGCGAGTCCCGGTGGGCCTCACCGCCCCTCTGCAGTCTCAGGCGTCCACGCCGTCCCCCGGCCTCAGACAGCAGCCATGGTCGCACTGTGGTCTCCGGGGACGGAGACAGGCATTTTCGGGCTCCGGGCAGCGTCGGATCGCCTGGGAATGTCGTCCGTTTCAGCCCGCCCGGCGGAGCTCTACTTTCAGGCGGCCATTACGTTCGCCTGCGTAGCCACGCCCCAGTGGGGGACTTTACAGGAGAAGAGATTGGGTTGATTAAAGGAGTTTTTGGAACCACTTGTCCCCGTGGAAGTCTACTCTATTCTGCACTTTGTGCAAGAGCTCAGCTACTTATGTTACCTGATAACATTGATGAATCTTTGTAGTGAGTAGACGGGTACTTCCAAGTCGCCTGTGAGAACTCTTGGACTGTTGAGGATATGAGACGCAGTCCATCTATACCCGGTCTATTCATGAAACATTATCGAAAGGAGTAATATGAGTACATAAATCAGAATAATACACTTTATCCTAAGTTAAACAAAATGATCATAAATTGCTCTTCCGGATTCGCGTTATCGCCTCCCCATTAATTCGTTGGATACCTAGAGAGACTCCCATATTCTATATATAGACATTAATAAACCCATGAGTTACCTTTCGTGGTTCTTGCCTATGACACTGCAGAATTTACTGTGTTTTAAGTGTCCCCTGTATATGTGGGTGTTGACTGCCTGGAAGAGGTCCTGAGGAAGGTGGCCGTGTGCCACCGAAACGCGCGTTGACCATAGTGCGGGGTCTCATACTTAGCTTTGAGACTCGTTAGTAGGCAGGGGGCTCCCTGCTGATCAGTACCCAGATTCCTTTTTCAGACGTAGTGTATGTGTATGCAATGATAGTATGTATGTCTTTGTATGTTGTGATTGATTGTGTGTTATCAGGGGCATATGTATTGGTATAAATTGTCTTTTTCATGATTAGTTATTGTCACTTTATTCCTTCCTTTTTTTTGTATGAACCATGAAATGATTTATGATATGTTTATACTGTGATTATATGCTTCTTATAAATTCTAACCTAAATGAAAAATATATAAATTTGAAAGCGATGCTAAAAATAAATAATTAAAAACTTCATATATTTTTTGAAGAAAATAAAAAGCTTGTTGTGTATCTGTCGCCTGTAACATAAATAATGTGATGCATACCTGTAATGAACAATTGTGGCCAATGAGGGAACTCTCGCTTTTGCTGTGCTTTATCTCTTCCCCTCTATTCCTTGGCCGTTCCTGATATTTTGAGGGGGTCCCATCATTACTGCTCCTGATTAAAGGAGTAGAGCCAGTTAAGATTCAAGTAAAACCGAATGCTGAGTTCCCAAGAACATACCAATACAATTTGACTCCGGAAACTATTGCAGGATTAAAACCTGTGATCGAATCCATGATTAGACAGGGAATTCTGAAGGAAGTCATGGGCAGTCCATGCAACTCCCCGATCATGGGTTTGCAGAAGCCTAGTGGGAAGTTCAGGATTGTGCGGGATTTGCGAAAGGTGAACAACATAGTTCTTCCATGCTGTCCAGTGGTACTGAATCCATCAGTGATACTGTTTCAGATACAGTTCCAAGCTGAGTGGTTTACTGTGATTGACCTTTGTCAGGCTTTCTTCTCGATTCCATTGCATGAGGAGAGCCAATTTCATTTTGCGTTCAAGCTGGAAAACCGTGTATTAACGTGGTGTCATATCCCTCAAGGGTACACAGAGAGCTCATCGATCTTTAATCAGTTGCTGAAAAAGAATCTTGAGAGTCTAGTACTGCCGCAGAACTCCGTTCTCGTACAGTACATAGACGATCTCCTTGTTGCGTCAGAGACAGAAGAAGCTTGTAGAATTGACACCATTGCCTTGTTGAACCATTTGGCAGAAATGGACACAAGGTATCCCCCAGCAAGTTACAGTACTGTTTGCCTGAAGTACAGTATCTGGGTCACAGGATAGAGAAGGGAAAGAGGAAAGTGTCGCCTGACAGGATTGAGGCGATCATGAAAATGATGGTGCCTTCGACCTAGAGAGAGGTTAGGATGTTCTTGGGGATGGTTGGCTACTGTCGCCAGTGGATTGCCAACTTTTCCCTGAAAGCGAAACCATTGCAGAAACTGACGCACAAGGATGTAAGTGATCCAGTACCATGGGACAAAGACTGTATGATGGCTTTCCTTGAGCTGCGAGAGGACTTGCGTCGCGCTCCGGCTCTGGGAATACCTGATTACACCAAATCATTTTCACTGTTCTGTTGTGAGCGAGAAGGGTGTGCTTTGGCAGTTTTAACACAAGATCATGGAGGTGTCGGTAGACCAGTTGCTTACTTCTCGGCTACCTTAGACCCAGTAGCCGCAGCGTTGCCCGGATGTCTCAAATCCGTTGCCGCAACAGGTGTCAGCATTGAAAGGTGTGAAAGCATTGTGATGGGTCATCCACTGACGGTACATGTTCCTCACTCAGTAGAATTGTTGATGACCAAGACACACACTTGACAAATAATAGGCTCACACGCTACGAGCAGGTTATACTTGCTGCGGAGAATGTGACCCTTAAGAGGTGCTCGGTCTTGAATCCTGCTACTTTGATGCCATTACCAAATGTCTTAGACGATGATTGTGAAGACCATGATTGCCTTGATGTGACTGAACTGTGTACCAAACCCAGACCGGATATTGTTGATGAGCCATTGGCAGACCCTGATGAAATTTTCTTTGTTGATGGCTCATGTGTAAGAGACAATACTGGTCAGTTGAGAGCAGCTTTTGCTGTTTGTACTATTTCTGGAATAGTGGAAACGGCCAGCCTGGAAGGAGTACACTCCGCTCAGGTGGCTGAGATAATTGCGTTGACACGTGCCTGTTTGGCAGCCAACAAGATTCGGATCACCATATACACTGACAGCCAATATGGGTTCGGTGTGGTTCATGACTTCGGGCAGTTGTGGTCTCAAAGGGGTTACATGACATCATCAGGTTCCCCTATCAGGAATGGAGAATTTGTCAGATTAATGCTGGAGGCTTTGCAGGGTCCAGCAGAGATAGCCGTTGTGAAATGCACTGCACATAGTAAGGGTACTGACTTTGTGTCCCTGGACAATCGTTATGCTGATGAAGTCACACGTTACTGTGCTGAGCAGGGATACTCGTTTACTGAACAAACTGTCGAAGGGACGCAGGGAAGGACTGAGTTAAACATGATACTAGAAGTGGCTGATACCTGGGATGAGTTGAGGTGCATGCAGGAGCAGGCATCAGACTATGAGAAAAAGGTGTGGGGGACAGCTGGTTGTGTCAAAGGAGAGTTGGATTTGTGGGTTTCGGCTGATGGGAGAGCTGTGTTGCCGAATGAGCTGGTGAGTCCGATGGCACGACAGATACATGGTCCTGTACATCTGGGAAGAGATGCAATGATGCGTGTGTTCAGACAAACGTGGTATAACCCGAAATTCCGAGCGGCTGCGGAAGCAGTATGTCAGAGGTGTGTTACCTGTCAACAAATGAACGTTGGGAAAAGAACACCAGTCACACTGAGTCACATTGGGAGGTCCGGCGGACCCTTCAATAGGATGCAACTGGACTTCATTGAGATGCCGAGGTGTAATTGCCTCAGGTATGTCTTGGTGATTGTGTGTGTGTTTTCCAGGTGGGTTGAGGCATACCCAACACGTAGGTGCGATACACTCACAGTAGCAAAGTTATTGTTGAGGGAGCTAGTGACATGTTTCGGGGTTCCGACCTCTTTGGAATCAGACAGAGGGACGCATTTTAATAGCGAGATCGTGAAAATGCTCTGCTCTGCACTGAACATTGACCAGAGACTACATTGTAGCTATCGACCAGAGGCTTCTGGCATAATGGAGCAAGTAAATGGAACACTCAAGGCTCGAATGGCAAAAGTGTGCTCATCTACGTCCCTGAAATGGCCAGATGCATTACCGTTGGTGCTAATGAGCATGCGCAGTACACCAGACAGGAGAACAGGTCTCTCACCTCATGAAGTAGTGATGAGGAGGGCTATGAGGCTACCCTCTGTTCCTTCAACAGCCTTGCTGAATATCACAGATGATCTGGTTCTTGATTATTGCAAGGGACTTTCTGATGTCATCCATTATGTGTCTCTTCAGGTGCAGACTGCTGAAATTCCAGTTTCTACAGACCTTTGTCACGACCTGTGTTCAGGTGACTGGGTCCTGGTGTGGAAACACATAAGGAAAAGCTGCCTGGATGTGCACTGGAGAGGACCGTTTCATGTCATCCTGGTGACGAACACTGCTGTGAAGTGTGGAGGATTGCCGAACTGGGTCCATGCTTCCCACACCCGACGAGTTCCACACCTCTGGAAGAAACAGCTCCTCTCGTAGATGAAAATCCAGCTGTGGAGGAAGATCCACTAGAGGGGACAAGTCACGCTGTGGGGGTGTCTGAAGAAGCTGGTAGCTCATCTGATCGAGCTGAAGGAAATCACAACGACAGCGACTCTGAGTCTACCTCTGAATGGGGAAGTTGCTGTGAAGGTGATTCGAACGCAGAGCAAACTGAAAGTAGTGATGAGCAGGGTGTGCGAACGAGAAGCAGAAGAGTGAGAAGCGCAGAGACGCGTTGGCCTGAGAGGCGGAGGCGATTGAACACAAGACTGGCTTCCGAAAGAGATCTGGCCCCTGTTTCTGAGGATTCAGACCAAGAAGAAGGTGAACAAGAAATAGAGCAAGGAGGTCCAAGAAGGTCAAGGAGGGCGAGAGTACCTTGTCGAAGATACGCCACTCCTGAGTGGACCTACCCTGTGACAGATGCCCGGTGTACTGAGATCAGGGAGGGTGAGGGCTGTGACAGTGACCAGTACGAACCCAAATGTTAAGTTGGATGTGGTGCTGTTGGTACCTGGACTTGAGATCGAAGGCGTACTGACACTCACCGTTCCTAATCCACCTTATCTAAGGAAGATACGTGATTTAATCCTGAATAGACTGATTTTTCCTACATTTGGTCCAGAAATACCAACTCACGAATCGATTGTGCTTCGCATGGAACTTTTGGAATACGTGCTAAGTGCAGTTGGAGCAAGTGTGATCATCGATTATTAAAGACTTTTGTAAATAGCTGTTGAACTAACTTAGAGCCGGGTGGAAGAAGAAGAAATTTAGGGACTTTCCACAGAGGACGGAGAAGGGTTAGGGTTGTTTGTTGTTGATGTAAATGAAGAACTAAAAACTACAAGGGGATTTCTGCTTCCAGGTGTGGTTCGAGAGCTTTCAAAAGCCAAGAAAGAGACTTTGTGTTGTTGCTGAGAACGAACTACACTGTTCTGAGACCATGGAGGCTGGAAACCCGACTTGTAGAGCTAAGTGCATTGTAGGCACACTTGTAGGAGGAGTGATACTTTTTATTTTCTTAGTAGTTATAGTTTCATATTTAGTGCCACACGAGCAGGCAGTGGAGGTGAGGGAACACCAACACCTACCACTCCTAGCAAGAAAGAGGTCAAAGTAGGAGCTGAGAAAGCTTTGCTATTAGAAGAGAGTCGTAGGTTACATGCAGATCTGTCTAAAGGCAATTTTAAGCAGAATGCGTATGCAAAGTTGTTGTATGAGTACATTGAGGGGATGGATGCGAAAGACTGTTATGTGTGTATGCAATTGCCGTCTTCAGTAGATGAGGGTATTAAATACCATCATCTTCCATTGACATATGGAATTTCATGTAGTTTGCTGCTTAGCATATGTTATGGGCAAAATCATTTTGAGTATTTCTTTTCGAATTATGACGCTGTGCTTCCAGAAGTCCCTGCTTATAAGCACCTGAATAAGTTTGATTATTATAAGTCAGAGGACAGACTTGGACATTTTTCATTCCAACACAAGAGTTAGACACCTCATATGCTCACCGACACAATTTGACATGTTTGCTATCAGAGACAGAGAAAAGATTCATAGAACAAGTAGAGGACAGGTACAAAAGGCAAAAACAGTTGCGAGATTCAGGGCAAGGTAAAGTTGATTGGACGGATGAGGAGAAGCAGCACAAGTCAAGAGGGAGCTATGGTCCAATAGCTCTAGATGAGGTACCGAAGGGGAAGCTGTGCATTCACAGACCACAGACGTATTATGAGAATGTGTATGTGGGTCATACTACATGTGAGCACACTTTCACATTGGAGTATTACACAAAGGATTTCTTGCAGGGCGTGGTGCAGGTGATCCCTACTGTGTATTTTGTCTGCGGAAGGAATGCGTATGTGCGATTGCCAGAGAAATGGTATGGGACGTGTTATCTAGCGATTATTTTTCCCAAAATATACCACACTGAGGATTTTGGAGAGAGGACACCAGACGAGAGTAAAGTGAGGTGAAAGTGCTGCTGCAATCGTTGGAGATGTGTTTGGAGCAGTGATACCCATGTTGGGAGTGATTCTGAATGATGTGAAGATACGGAGGTTGGCTACTGTGGTGGATGAACTGTCAATGAATACAGCTAAGTCATTAGTGTTGGTTGAGGGTGAGATGTTGTTGATAAGGACGATGGTTTTACAAAACCGTCTTGCTCTAGATGTCCTTCTAGCTAAAGAAGGAGGAGTCTGTAAACTTTTGAAGGTCCAGGAATGTTGCACGTATATTCCAGACAATTCTAAGGATCTGAAGAAATATATAAGTAACATTACTGCCATTCATTATGAAATTGAGGATTTGATGCAAGAGGACGTGTGGGAGAAGGTTGGCAAGGGATTTGGAAAGGTTGGAAACTGGTTTGCAAACTTGGGAAGGAGTTTCCTTGGGTTTGCACTGAAACCCCTCATCATAGTTGTGGCATGTGTGATTGGGTTGTGGGGTTTGGTAAGAGCGTACAAGTGGTATAGGTCAACTAGGTTCGATCGATGAGAGAGCAAGAGCGAAGAATGGAGAGACTGCAGGACAGTCAATATTAGAGCTTGAGAGCGATGGAGATGCTCAAGCGAGGGAAAGTGGCGACAGGCTCTGTTTAACTCGGTTCTTACTTTCAGGGATGGTGTGGTGATGGTGATGACACAGGTCATCAAAGGAGGGAACTGAGAGAGCGCAAAACAGAGTTAAAAATTATAAGGGTGCATCATATTCACGAGTAGTCAGCACCCACATATATAGAGGACTTACTAATCGTGTTCAAATGTAATGTAGGGTTGAGAACTAATGTAGTTGGTATTAGAATTACACTGAGAGCTAATGTAATGTGCATTAAAAACTTAATAATGCTGTTTTAACATAGAGATGCGGTTTGCTGTGAAGTATTTCACTAATAAGAGATGTGTTTAATAAATCACCAGTGTGCCTTTAGATCTGCTTTATTAAAACTCACAGTTGTACCTTTTAAACGTGATTGAATGGCTTAGGTAGAGAATTGTATTTTTGCATTAAAGATTGCTGTTAAAGAACGTAAATGTATTGCTTATGTTAGGATGTTGGTGCACATAAACATGCAGAGGCCCATTTCATGGAAATCGCGTAGGCCTGATTTGAAATGCCTTGCTTAGCATTAAATCGTAGAAATGTTTTTGGAGAAAGCTGTGTTAGCTAAAGTCAATTGCAACATTTAGAAATTGTGAGCCGATTCACATGCGTTCCTTTGCAGGTGCAGGACCAAGTAGATAGTGGAGTAGAAGGGCCCATTGTGTATGAGAGTCAGGATACTAGGCTCAGACGTGGAGGAGTAGCCGAGGAATTCAAGGAAGTAACTTGAAGCGAAGAAGAGCCTGGGACCCAAGGACGTTTTAACGGACAAGGATGGAGAGGTGCCATAATGGAAAAATCTGAAAACCAACATCTTCTAGAGGGGCGTACCTGAAGGCGTATCGTCCGCATTGTGGGGTTTTGTATTAGGGACAGCACCCCGAGAGTGGAGGTAGAGCAGATGGGCTGAGGAGTCAGAGAGAGCGGTTGGTCAGGCAGAGAGCTTAGCTATGACTGAGTAGTCTGAAGATCGAGATTGAAGGAAAATGAGTGAACTCCTTAAGAGTCACCACTGCTGACACCTTTTCTGAATGGGATATTGTTGAGTAGGGATGTCATTTAGAATAGTGTAGGGACAGACTAACCTGGATTTTATTCCTTTTATAAATGCTTACTAAAATGCAGGTTATAGCAATTCTTGTTAGCCTGATGATTCTTGAATTGATTCTTGTATTATTTCTGAGTCATCTGAGATTCTTCCGTAGGATTATGTTTGTAGTAGTGCCTGTTTATCTTTTGAATCTTTTGCTGAGCTGTTTATACATCCAGTTGTTTTTGGCTTTGTAATAAATCTTTGAACTTAGTTCCTAGTCAGTGGTTCTTTGGGGATACAAGGGAAATTGGTTGAAATTGACTAATCATTGTTTAGATAGATTTCCTAATTCACTCTATGACAAGTAAAAAGGTCTAGTCGACCTGTGTCGGGATTCTGGAGAATGGTAAGCCGACTCTAGAAGAAAATCCTGCCCTTTCAATATCACCTCAAAACAAATATTGTTCTAATGAAATACGCACCCCTTGTATGTGCATTGAATGCAGCTCTGTGAATGCATGATAGCCAGCTAGAATAAGAGCAACCACCTGAGGTGTGTGTGTCAGGAATCCGTGGTATTATTATGTGTGCCTTGCACACGTCTGTGTCTTACGCCACTTCTGTTGTCTTTTGAGGCAGGTGATGAAATGAACCTGCAGGTTGTGTGTGCCGCCAACTTGCTGTATCACGTTGCTTGGTTACGGCCCCTAGTGGGACAGAGCTATTGTTACCACGGCTGATTATAGACAGTGCAATCTCCCACAAAATTAACATTGGCCTGATTTTATAACAGTAGGGCGACGGCCTTTGCTGTTTGTTATAAGACCATGCGTGTACATCACTGGATGTCGAGCCTTCCTTCCTTAGAATGTTACCCAGGAATCATTTACTGATGCTGTCTCTCAAAGCCTTCCCTGTGTGGCCACAGTTCGGTTTCAGTGACTACGGGTGTTTGCGGTTTGCTCCCTCGCAACAGGGTTGGCACTAGGCATGGGCAGTGTGGGCATCTGCCCAGGGCCCGGTAGTCAGCCCTCCAACTGGGGCACACACCAATGCGACAGAGGCAGACCATGGCATGAAAGGTGCTGTCTTGCAAGTGCACCACCTTAGGAGGTCCCCTCCCCTGGCCTCACTGCTATGGTGTAGCAAGGGGAACCCCAGGGGAACCCGAGGGGAGGGGGGCCCCCATTCCCAGTTGCAAGAAGCCACATGTAATTTCTTCCCCCATATTTTTTAAATTTTGTTCATGATTCAGACCCTTCTTTTTTAGCTCTTATATTTTCCTTTGTTATTTACTAGCTTTTACATGTGACCAGGGGGGTTTGCGTGTTAATAGTGTACTAATAGTAACTAATAGCTCGTCAGCTTCGAAAGGAGACTTGATGTTATACATTTTGTTGATCCACATTCAGTCCATCACTTGTTGTTTTTGCAATTGCCGCCCTAAGTGCGCTGGGGATGCCCAGACGTGGGTCCCAGGCACTCCACACCACTGGAGTCAAGCTAGCCGGGCTGATGAGAGGTGTTACCTCGAAACCGGTCCGGTCCTCGGATGCTTGATTCCGTTCTGGGAAGGACATGGCTTTTGTAGTTCGGACTGGACTGTTCCCATGGGGCAACAGGGTCAGAGCTGATTTGCATATCGCCATTGTCTAACCCAGGGTGGTGTGGAGTGCAAAAAAAAACGATGGATTTGGGCCCAGATCTTTTGACTGGGGGAGTGTGTGACATTGATCCACATTCAGTCCATCACTTGTTGTTTTTGCAATTGCCGCCCTAAGTGCGCTGGGGATGCCCAGACGTGGGTCCCAGGCACTCCACACCACTGGAGTCAAGCTAGCCGGGCTGATGAGAGGTGTTACCTCGAAACCGGTCCGGTCCTCGGATGCTTGATTCCGTTCTGGGAAGGACATGGCTTTTGTAGTTCGGACTGGACTGTTCCCATGGGGCAACAGGGTCAGAGCTGATTTGCATATCGCCATTGTCTAACCCAGGGTGGTGTGGAGTGCAAAAAAACGATGGATTTGGGCCCAGATCTTTTGACTGGGGGAGTGTGTGACATTGATCCACATTCAGTCCATCACTTGTTTTTGCAATTGCCGCCCTAAGTGCGCTGGGGATGCCCAGACGTGGGTCCCAGGCACTCCACACCACTGGAGTCAAGCTAGCCGGGCTGATGAGAGGTGTTACCTCGAAACCGGTCCGGTCCTCGGATGCTTGATTCCGTTCTGGGAAGGACATGGCTTTTGTAGTTCGGACTGGACTGTTCCCATGGGGCAACAGGGTCAGAGCTGATTTGCATATCGCCATTGTCTAACCCAGGGTGGTGTGGAGTGCAAAAAAACGATGGATTTGGGCCCAGATCTTTTGACTGGGGGAGTGTGTGACATTGATCCACATTCAGTCCATCACTTGTTGTTTTTGCAAATACATTTTGTTGTTATACATTATCCTTAGAAAGGCAGGGAATCGCATCTGGACAGTGGCTCCCAAACTCCTAAACTTCTCCATCCGCTTGCCTAATTCCCATTGCCTATCTAACGTGGTTTTGGATAGGTCAGATCTGACTTCGAAGGGGAAGTCTGAGGCTTTCAGGGTCTTGACTTTCAATGCTAGGTTCAATATCTTTTCTTTCAGGGAGTATGTTAGGAAGTTCACCAAATCTTCCTTGGTTTGACTCTGCTTGGATTGAGACGGAAGGGGTCCCTATGTACCCTCTGAATGTCGGATTCTATTTCAGACAGAGATTCTTCCAGATTAAGGGAGTCTTTAAGTATAGTTGCCACAAAGTTCTTTATCTCTCCTCCCTCTTTTCCTTCCAGAATTTTTAGCAGCCTCAAGTTGTTTCTTCTTGAAAAATTTTCAAGAGATTCAACCCTCTCTTTAACTGCCTCGCCCTCTCGTCGTAAAGTCTGGATCTTAATCTCAGCATGTTCCAGTTTTGCCTTAAGTTCGCCGACAGAGTTCTCTAGACTTCCAGTTCTCAGCCAGATGTCGTCTACTTTAGTCTCCAGACTTTCACACATTGTACGGATCTCTGACTGGATATGTCTCGATTCCTCAAAGCATTTTTTTGACTCCTCGAACCCACTTCTGATCTCCTTCCTCAAGCTGAGAAGTATGACTCGAAGGGTGTCATCGCACTCTAATTCTTCGTTCCCCCCTACACATTGATCTGGTTCTTTGGCCGCCCTTTCTGTCTCTACTAAAATAATCGCTTGGTGGTCCATAAGGGGCTCTGCGGGATCCCCCATCTTTGCGCCACCTGCCGGCACTTCCGCCCCCGTTGCCTCCTCTGCTATTTCCTCAAGGTTACTAAGTGTGGCTGTAGGGTCGAGGGCTTCAGCTGACGTGGATGCGTTTTGTGTATTATCCAGTCTTTGGGGGTCTTGATTTATGTTGAGAACTTGAGGCAGAACCTTGAAATAGGACTTCAGTGATGGTGTAATCCGGGGGCCTTTACTAATTTTTGTTTTACCTTCGCCCTTGTTCTGACTCGCCTTATGGGGTAGTTCCTTCAGGCCGGTGTACCGCAACTGATATCCCTTGCCCCTCCTCGGCACCCTTAGGGCTGAAGGTTGTGTTGAGTCAAATACAGCCTCAGACTCTGGTTCTGATTCTGTGACAGATTGTTCACATGTGCTTCTTTCAGGTTCTTGCGTCTGGCTTATACTCCTATGTCTTGTAGAAACCCCTAAGCCCTTGTCTTTATTGCCTTTATTGCTCCCTTTTCCTTTCCCCTTAGCCTTCAGTTTCCCCAGGGCTCCAGCAGTCTTTATACCTGGGATCTCACTGTTTGCCTGGGCAGGGGCTTGTGAATATGCCTTAAAGCTAAAGACTTTAGATGTAAGGTCTGGGTTCTGCCAGGAGCTACAGTCTTGTTCATCCAAATGGCCACACTCGTCAGTAGACTGTGTTTCCCCCCTCAGCAAGTTCCCACCCTGCTGGCCCCCCTTACCGCACCACGTATTTGCTGCCACTCTCTTTGCCGAGACGCCGTGTGTGACTGCCGTTCTGCTTCGTCGTAGCTCCACGGCTGCGTCACCCCAGCGGTAGGGCGCAGGAAGGAGAGCCCGCCCCCTACACATTGACAACTCTGGCCGCGGTCGTATCCACGGTGGTCTGACGCTCTGAAGTGCCTCGGCGTCTCTGAGCCGTTAATCCCGCAGCTGCTTGTTTCAGGTCGTCTCAGCCCTCTGCTTTTTCAATCCGTCCAGCCTCACAAGTGAGTAAGCTCGCAAGTATACTTCCGATATCTTAATTTGCCGACTCCCGCCAGTCCGTGGTGACCGATGCCTTAATCAAACAACCGGGGCATCTTGACAGGAGGTTCCGTCAGAGACGAGCGCACCGCACTAGCGAGCGTCCGCCATGTTTTCCGGCGCCATGTCACCAAACATCAATGCAGTTATAAAAAATAAATAAAAAAATGGGGGGAAATAAATAATGAGCACTTGGGGGGGGGGGGGAAAGGGGGGTATAAATATATATGAGTGGAAAAAAAGAAAAAAAAAGGGGAAAAAGAGAACAAAAAAAATGGGTGGGGAAAAAAAAAGAAATTTTTTTTTTAAAAATGGAGAGAAAAGGGAGGGGGAACGGAGAAAAAAAAAAGAAAAAAGGTTTTTTCACTATAGATCCCCAACCCACAAACTTAATTTAAACTTGTTAAGAAGCCCTGAGCTACACCAACCCTACTTATAATTCCCGCCTAATAATATCTTAGATACTCAAGGCTCATTAGAAGCAACAACATATTTTAACATAGATAATAGATAAGAGAATAAAATTATATTCCCGCCATCTGTCATTGCTTACAAAATACCAAGCATATTGACCGATAAAAGTGAAAATGCGGGCAGTAGACAGGAACACGTCAGGGGACGACAATCTGGCAAGACATCCAGCCAGAGTAAGTTGGGGGGGGTTTCCAGGGGTGGGAAGGGGAAGGCAAAACATAAAAGTCTTCATAAGCTGAATCTGATAATATTAAAAAATATAGATCCAAAGGTGTTTCACAATTATTGTTTAGTCAATACAGGAAATGGCAGGCAGATAACCGGTAACAAAGTACTAGATTGGGGGGAGGATAAAACTACGACATACTACGATAATGCGATAAAATAGATGACAGATATTAAATTCTTATCCTGGAACGTCAATGGTCTGCGAGTAAGGGCGAGAAGAAATAAAATTTTACAGTATCTTAGAGACTCACCCACGCAGATCATGGCGATCCAGGAGACACATCTAAACAAACAGGAGATTACGGACATACTCAAAAATCTAAATGGGTTGATAAATTTGTAAGTACGGACCACAACGCCAGTATTCGTGGGACTGCCATCATTTTTAAAAAAGGAGTTAGGGCCCAGATCATGGACTGGAAAACAGATGCGAGTGGCAGATGGCTGATAGTCAATGCCCAACTGTACTCAAGGGGTTTTACTATCGTCAGCTATTATGGTCCCAATCAGGACAATCCCTCTTACCTAAATATTCTACAGAACCATCTGATTACTTGCTCACTCCCCATAATATGGATGGGAGATTTTAACCTAGTGTTAGATCCAAAACTAGATAAATCTCCCACCTCCAGAGCCGTAGTCCATAGTAACATGAGGGATACGCTCCTTAGTTGTATGTTGAACCTGGATTTAAATGATCTTTGGAGACAAAGAGCTGGGAAAACCATGGGAGTCTCCTTTCACAATTATAAATACAAGCACAAATCGCGAATTGATTATTCCCTATTCAGCTTTTCTCTTAAAGATCAGATTAAAAATGTAATATACTTGCCTCTGCATCTATCAGACCACTCTGCTATTCTCTTCTCGCTAAAATCAGAGCAGGAATCTACTCATGCATCATGGTCTTTTGACCGAACAATACTATTAGAGGAAGAAGAGAAAGACCATCTGATACATGAAACCCCCTCCTTTTTAGAGCGCAATATTGGCTCTGCCTCACTGGTGAATGTATGGGAGGCCTGGAAACCTTATATGAGGGCCTCATTACCAATAGGGCCTCCTATAGAAAAAAGAAATACAGAGAGGCGATCTTAAATATAGAGCAAGACCTGACTCGTTTGGAGTCGATGGATCAAGTTCCCTCAGACAACCAAGAGGAGAAAACCGAACTAAAAGGTAAATTAGATGCGCTATTGCAAGAAAGACTGAATAAAAGATGGCAGGCCAGCAAACTCTCAGACTTTGAATACGGCGAATCTGCTGGAAAATTGCTAGCCTGGAAAATAAAAGCTGACCAAACTAGACATTTTATCAAAGAAGTGAGAGTGGCTGGGGAAATTGTCAACAGGACGATGGATATTGATATCGGGGAAGCCTTAAGTGATTTCTTTCGGAACATCTACACAGAAGAGATTAACGTTAATTCTGAATGGCTCGACAAGATAACTCTCCCAAAGTTGAACAGGTCCCAAAGAGAAAATCTAGATAAAGAAATAACGGAAACAGAAGTCGAAAATACTATTAAACAACTAACACAGGGTAAGGCCGCGGGACCGGATGGTCTCCCAGGAGAACTATTTAGGGTACTTAACTCTACTCTCACCCCGGTTCTTACGATCCTATTTAACAACATATTAATTAGAGGCGAGACACCACCAAGTTCCTGGAGAGAAGCAAATATAGTTTTAATATTAAAAACAGGCAAAGATCCAGCTGAGTGTGGGTCATATCGTCCAATCTCGCTTCTCAATAATGACTATAAAATCTTTGTGTCAATCCTGGCTGCACGACTGGGAAGCGAGATTGGATCAATTATCCACCCCGATCAAAAGGGGTTTATTAGAGGCCGGCAACTGGCTGATTTAACATATGATTTAGTGGGAGCCGCTGACATCGCCTCAACTTTCGGTTTACCCCTGGCAACTATGACACTCGACGCCACAAAAGCGTTTGATAGGGTGAACTGGGCTTACTTAAACACTACAATTGAACACTACTGAATGAATTCCATCTTGGCCCCAAATTTCGTAGAGCCATCGGCCTATTATATAATAACCCCAGAGCCTGCCTTTTAGTAAATGGCACGCGAACAACTCCCTTTCAAATCAGCAGAGGAACAAGGCAGGGCTGTCCCCTATCTCCCCTCCTTTTTAATTTATACGTAGAACCATTTGCGCAGTCCATAAGAGAGGATATCAATATACCACATTTCACTTTTTCTGGCTGGGAGAAGAAGCTCGGTATATATGCCGACGATATACTCATCTATACAACTGATCCCGCTCTGGCATTTCCTACAGTTATAAAGAAGGCAGAGGAATTTGGAAGATTCTCTGGATATGAAATAAACGCTGGGAAGACGGAAATAATGGTCTGGAATATCTCTAATCTCCAACTCCCGGTAAAATCCTCAATGAGGTACCTGGGAATAACAATAACTAAAGACCTGAATCTCCTTGCCCAAAACAACCTGGCCCGGATCTCCCGTGAATCCCAAACCTTGATGAAATCCTGGTCCTTTCTCCCGCTTACCATCTTCGGGAGAACTAGCTTGATAAAAATGAGTATTCTCCCCAAATATACATTCATCTTTAATACCATCCCACTAACTTTTGACACTAAAAACTTGCAAAAAGTCAACAAAATTTTAATTCATTTATTTGGGGCCATAAATCTAGCAGATTGGTGTGGAAGAAATTAAGAAGAAGAAGAGAAAAGGGGGGGCTCGCCTTGCCAGACTTGGAATGCTACGCCTGGGCTTTTCACTTGACCCATTCCAGGATGCTATTTAAGATCCCTTTGGACAATGCAAATGGAATTATGTATAAGGCAATGCTATTGAGTTCTGACCTTCCATTGAATGGCTTTTTATTTAAGTTCGGCCACCAGAAGTTTTTTTAAAAAGTCAGACTAAAGTCATTACTGGGCATCATAAAAGAATGGTCCCAAATCAAATCCAAGGCTGGGATAGGATATCTATCTAATCACGCACCGATTTGGGAATTACCTGGGCTCTCACTACAACACTCCAATACAGTTAAAAGGGTCCTAATGGACGCGGGGATAACACGGTGGGGGGAACTACTGGTAGAAGGATCCCTTATGAAATGGGAACCATTCAAGCTCAGGGTAACATCATCACTTTCCTGGCTAGTATATATTCAACTGGCTAGCTGGCTCCGAACTCAAACAAAGAAAAAAGCAAGTCCCTTAGAAAACAACTTAGTGGAGAAACCCGTGGGAAGAAAGGAAGTCGCACTCTTCTATTGGCATATCATAGAGGATGGAGAAGGTGACCCCAATCTCCCGATAAAACTCTGGGGAGGAGAGGGAGAACCGCATATGGAGGACATATGGGAGGAATCTTTTACCCTCCTCTACAAAATCATCAAGCCAGCATGGCTGCGGCGTAATCATTTCTTCACGCTACATTGGGCATACTACTCCCCCAAGAGGCTCTCGAAATTTCAACCCGGGAAATGTTGTAGTAAATGCTCTTTTCCAGCAGCCTCAGATTTGCATATGTTTTGGGAGTGCCCGAATATTGCTACTTATTGGCAAGAAATCAGGACATCACTCAAATCCATCCTCAGAACCCCTATTCCGTGGACATGGTCTTTAATCATCTTCGGCCTAAACAAGAACATCAAGGGTTTAGAAAGAGAGTTCTTATTCTACGCTATTCTATTAGCAAGAAGAGAAATCTGTTAGAACTGGGTCAATATAAACTCCCCGACACATGCAGAGTGGCTGACTTCACTATACGCAACATCGAAGGTCGATCTAACTAGAACATGTAGCCCTCGCTCTATGAGATTTGGGGATTTTTTGACTGAATGGAGAAGGTATAATTAGCCAACCCGGGGTTTTTTTTTTTTTTTTTTTATTTTCTCCCCGGGTCCGATGATTAGGCCTAATATCTCCTTGTCGAAAGGGAGGCACCCCAAGCCATACTGCTATTGGACTACTTGCCAACTTGGCCCGAATGGAGATTGTTCGTGCAGGGTTCTGCCGGAGACATCTAGTCTGCCTTTCTGGGCACTGGGAGATTATCTATTGGCCTCTCGGTGGTACAGTGGCGATTGGGTCTGGTGGCTGGAGCACCCCTGGATCGACTATATGGCTAATGAGGACAATAGCAAAAAAAAAAAAAAAAGCCACCTGTAAGAAATAGGCTTACATAAATAGGTTCTCATATCACATGTATTAGAGCCCGTTAACTCTACTACATGTTACTCTGAACCCCTACTCATAACTGACTTACTAACCCTTGAAAACCTCCCACCCTTCTAATGCAGAACCTCACCCCTTACCATTCCAGGTGACTTCACAGTCAGGTCAGTATCTTCACATCATCACAGCACATTCCTCAGGTTTGTCAGGCAATTAGGCCTCCACTCCCACCCACACAGAGGCACAGGGGGAGGGGGTGGCTATTGCCCTGCTGCTTAGCTCCCTGG
Organism: Lissotriton vulgaris; assembly: GCF_964263255.1. Classification (NCBI taxonomy): domain Eukaryota; kingdom Metazoa; phylum Chordata; class Amphibia; order Caudata; family Salamandridae; genus Lissotriton; species Lissotriton vulgaris. Next base: position 37,027 of record NW_028246007.1, read on the forward strand.
CAGTATTAACCCTCTCTGGAGATAAGCAACCCTCACACCTTCAGCCCTTGAAGAGCTGTTAAGAGGTGCTTCTGGGTGGCCGAGAGGGAGGGGCTGCAGCTTCAGGAGCAGGGGCATCTATGGAGATGCTGACTACCCTGAATGGGTCACATCTATGCAATTTAGAAGGGCCTCCCACATTCCCTTTATGCCCAGAGCCCCAAACATCCTAGAACCGCCCCTGCCGCACAAGTTAATCTCTTAGGTAGTGGTGGTTGTGCTGGACTGACTTCTAAATAGGGAGCAATTGTTTGCAAGGCTGTAAATTGGTGATCTTGGAAGCGAGGCCCATGCGCAAACTAGTCCCGTTCCGATTAACTTGTCTTGTACTCCATATAATATGTGGTTGTTCTACAGAAGAGGCTTGTTTGCGTTTTGTAGCATCGTGCTACAAATAACCACAGACGCTGGTTGTACTTTAACTAGAGCTTTTATTCTGTATGTCTAGCTCTCACCCTGTCCCTACTCTAACTGCCCTCATCCTGTCCTGTCCCCTCCTCTTCCCCTCAGCCCACCTAGCTCCGCCCACCCCAGCTACTAGACCAGCAACTGTATTACATCTCCCCCTTTCTTAATAAACAAAACAGACAACCACTGCTTCAGTCCATCTCTATAATGAGTCTCTTTGGTGGCTGAATATCACGACGTGGTCGCAAAGACATTGTCCCAGTAGACACACTTGGTGAGGGCCAATCCTGCTGACCTTGATTCTCCATGTGACCATGGTCAGGTTCTTCAAGTGCAGGATTGCTGTTAGGGTTCGTCACCGGCCCCTTCATGTCTTGAGGACATCTCTTGAAATGAGAAACATTTCTGGTAATTCGACGGTGTTCAGACTCCGCAGTCAGCATGGTGCCCTTCTGTTGAGTCACCAGCAGTGGCTCATCACGAAATCGACAATCAGTCTTTTTCTGCTACACCTGCTTGACAAGGACGTGATCTCCTTCATGCAAGGATGGTGATCTCGCTCTCCTTTTGGCATCGGCGTATGCCTTCATTTTGTCTTTGTTGTGTCTGTCAGTCACGGCCATCTCCTGGTGAATGTGACTTGGCAGTACCTTTTGCAGGGCTCCTTCCCATGTCGGGATGCGATTTCTCATTGTTCGCCCTAGCATGAGGGTCGCAGGGCATTGCCCGGTGGTTGAATGAGGAGTCGTCCTGTAAGCCCTGAAAACTTCATTCAGAGCGGCCTGCAGCTCCTTCTTCTCAGCCGTTGCTTGCTGGAAGGTTCTTTTGATCGTAGCCATAAACCTTTCAACGGTGCCATTGGCTTGTGGCCAGAGTGGTATGACCTTTCTGTGCTTGAAGTCCATGTGCTTTGCAAATGCACTAAATTTGTGTCCATTAAATGATGGCCCATTGTCCGTTTTGACCTCTCTGGGAACACCCCAGGTTGCGAATACCTCATAGAGCACCTTGAGTGTGCAGGAGGCACTGGTGGATGATAATATTTGTGCGATAGGAAATCTGGAGTACTCGTCGATTATAGCAACCACATACTTCCCAGACTGTAGCGGTCCATAAAAGTCCATGGCAACTTCTTGCCACACTCCGTTGGGCAGGGAGGTCATTTGTAGTGGTGCCGGAGGATTACTTTTGCTGGTCAACTGACAGAGATGACAGTCTTTCAATGTATCTTCCACCATTTGGTCAAGAGAAGGGAACCAGACACGTTCTCTTAGCACTCGCTTGGTGGATACTACTCCTCTGTGGCCTTCATGGGCCAGATTGACGACTCCTTGACGCAGCTGACTAGGAATGACAAGTCGATGATCTCTTAGAATGACTCCATCAGTGGTGACCGACAGTTCATCGCAGACGTGCCGGAATGCTTGTATCTCTTTCCGGATTGTGGGGTTGGTGTCCTCTTCCTGCGGATTATATCTCCATCTGTTGGTTTGGATCCGGTGGAGTACCATTTGCAGGATGGTGTCTTGGGCGGTGACCTCCCGGATGACATCCATGGGAATGGCAGGTGGCAATGCCTGGTCAGCCACGAAGTGGATATACTCCTCAAAGATCGATGGTTTGGATTCTGAAGACGGCTGAGGGTGGCGGGACATGTAGTCAGCCGGGTTCTCCGCCTTCCCCGGTTTGTGAACAATCGTGAAAGTGTACTCCTGAAGCCTGAGACCCCATCTCTCAATTCTCAGAGGCATCTTGGATTTCGGGTTGGATGGTGACTAGCACCTGATGATCCGTGATCAGGGTAAAATGTTTGCCATAAATGAAAACATGAAAGTGTTCGCATGCCCACACCATGGCAAGACTCTCCTTCTCCGGCAGAGAGTACTTCTCAGGATCAGAGAGGCTGCGGCTGGCATAGGCAACAATCCGCCTTTGGTCAGAGTCATTGTCATATTGAGCCAAGATGGCCCCTAAGCCAACGGGGCTGGCGTCGACTGTGATCTCAGTCTTCCGTTGGGGGTTGAAGTATGAGAGGCTGTCAGCTGACTCTACAGCACGCTTAATGTCTTTGAATGCCCGCTCACACTCAGGGGTCCAGTCGAATGGTTGGCCGAGCTTGGTCAGAATCCAAAGGGGGTGACTGATGGTCGCATAGTCACGGATGTAGCGGGCACAGTAGCTGGCCATCCCTAGGAAGGTCCTCAAGTCATTGGCATCCTGCGGGCTCTAGGTGTTGTTCAGAGTCGCAATCTTGTCCGGGTCAGGCTTCATGCCCTCATCTGAGAAAATGTGGCCAAAGAATTTCAAAGTGGCCTGGTGAAACTCACATTTTTCTTTGTTCAGCGTCAAATTCGCGTCCAGCAGGGCATGGCAAACGCGATCCAGAGCGATGTCATGCTCACGAACATCTGATCCGTAGACTAGGATGTCGTCGCTGTAGTTTAAGGTGTTGGGGATGTGCTGAATGATTTGACGGATTGCCTCCTGAAAGATCTCTGCAGCGGAGAAGACACCAAAGCTCAGCCGTTTGTACCTAAAAAGTCCTAGGTAAGTAGCAAACGTGGTGATATAGCGAGATTTGGCGTCTAATTCTAGCTGGTGATAACCTTTGTTCAGGTCCAGCTTTGAGAAGAACCTAGCGTCATTCAGTGCAGTGATGATATCGGTCAGGTGCGGTCCAGGGTATCGCTCCCTTTCAATTGCGGTGTTGGGTAGGCGCATATCAACGCACAGTCTCACCTTGTTGGGAGTCCCTTTTTTAGGCACGATGACCACCGGCGATACCCAAGGGGTCGGGCCATCCGTGCGCTCAATTATGTCTGCAGCTAGGAGTTCCTGAAGTTCGTCCTCAACGGCACTTTGAAGATGGAACGGGACTCGTCGTGGGTGCTGCGCAACGGGTTTGATCTGTTCATTAATGTGTAGCCGAATTTGACACCCTTTCAACTTGCCTAGGCCTTGAAATTATTTGGGAAACTTGTTGACACAGTCCTGATTGTCGTTGACTTTGAATAGGATTTCCACCAGACGAAGACGTTCTGCGGTGGGGAGGCTGACTAAGCAGTCGGCTTCAGGCCCTTTGATAACGTGTATGACTGCCTATATGGTGATGCCGTCATGGGTAAGCGTTGTGTGGAATTTACCCAGACAAGGAAGTGGCTTCTTGGACATCCACGTAAAGACGCGGACTGGTGCAAAAGTCAGTGGTGGTTTCGGGACCATTTTCTCATGTTCTGTAACTGGAATATAGTTCAGCGAGGCTCCGCTGTCCATTACAAATTTGGTGTCGTGATTCCCCACTCTGATGTCAAGACGTGGATACTTTTTTAACTGATCAGGATCCCCAATCATGTTCAAGTACTCCACAGTGTAGGTCGAGTCTTTGGAGGATGATGATCTCGAGCCCCGAGATGGGGATCTGCGTTCCCATCGTGACCTGCGTGATTCTCGGCTGGAATGGGATGAGCTTGGCGACCGCATGGGCTCTCCTTGAACGGCTCGAACATGATGTTTTTTCGTGTCCGAGCGGGACGATCTTGTCGTTTCACTTCGCCGTTCCCTGTGGTAGTCCCCGCACATTGCTTCAAAGGGGTTGGATCGCCCACATTTCCTGCATCGCTGACCCATGGTGTTAGACGGACCGGGAGGGTCGGCCGAGATTACGGGGAGAGGTCTCCAGGGAGAGCCGTCTCCAACGACTGTACAGACAAGTAACTTCCCCCCCACAGACGGACACCACACAAGGTTGAAGGTTAACGAGACTTTATATGCAATTCTTAGGTTACGATGGTATGATACAAGGAGGTCTGGACTCAGGGGTCCCCTCGATTCTGATCTCGGGCTGAGGAAAAGGGTAGCGGGACAGTCTTAGTTACCAATGAGTACAAAATAGCTCTCAATCCTCGAGCTCGGCGTTCTGATGATCGGGCCGTGGAGGAGCCAAGCAGGTCCCGAGATGGATGAAGGAAGGACGACGGTCCGCGGCGGAGCCTGCAGGTCCCGGTGAAAGATGACGGTTACAACGGTCCGCGGCCACGCCAGCAGATCCCGACGACGATGAAAGATGACGGTTACGACGGCTGTGGCAGCGCCAACAGGCAGGACGATGGTGCACAGGACAGAGCTACGGCAGCGCCAGTAGTCCGTCCAGGATGAGTTCCTCTTTACGTCTCTCGACTCCAAGATACAACTGCCTTCCTGCTCTGGAGCTGCCCCAGTTATAGGGCTGGTGTGCTTTGATGTCCGGACCCTCGCACTTGGAGGTCGGGAGGTCCGGGATGAGGGAGTCCAGACACCCAGCAGGGGGGTGGAGCCAGCGCCCGGGGAGGCGATGGGCGAGCGGCACTGGGCGGGGGAGAGCCATCGGCACCTCTTTCTCCCATTGACTCGCCAAGTAGCCCGCTCACCTCCTGGGTGGAGGGTGGTGCCGGAATGTCTGAGGCCGGGCTAGGCCCAGGGTTGAGGTCGATCGGGGGCCAGGCGGCCTCGTGGTGAAGTGTCCAAGATGGCGGCCCGGGCTGGGCGCGTGGGCCGGCAGAGGATCGGACCCACGAGGTTAACATGTTCGAGGGCAGGGGTCCCTGAGGGGACGGAGGACGTGCAATGGTGGTGTGTGGTACTTGCGTGACTGGGCTCGGGCCTGGTTGAGCCGGGGGAGAGCGGCCCTTCATGTGGCCTGTCCAACATGCGTCCCCCCCAGCTGAAGGCGGGGAGAGTTACCCATCCTCTTGGGGACTCTCCTCGTCGAGGCGGAAAAACCGGGACAGGCCATCCGCGTTGGCGTGGTCTGACCCAGGCCGGTGTTCGACTGTGAAGTCCATACCTTGCAAGGAGATGGACCAGCGTAGCAATTTTGGGTTTTCCCCCCGCATATGCATCAACCACTGCAGGGGTTGGTGGTCAGTCTGTACCCGAAAGTGGGTGCCAAAAAGGTAGGGCCGGAGTTTCTTGAGGGCCCATACCACAGCGAAGGCTTCCCTCTCTATGGTGCTCCAGCGTTGCTCCCGTGGTAGGAGTCTCCGGCTGATGAAGGCCACCGGTTGATCAAGGCCTTCGGTGTTCACTTGCGACAGGACCGCCCCAATGCCCTGGTCGGAGGCGTCCGTCTGGACGACGAACTCCCGGCTGTAGTCTGGGGCCTGGAGCACAGGAGCGGAACACATGGCGGCCTTCAACTGTTCGAATGCCGCTTGACACTCTGGGGTCCAGTTCACCTTCTTGGGCTGATTCTTTGACGTGAGCTCGGTGAGAGGCCCCACTATGGTACCATAGTCTTTCACGAACCTTCGGTAGTAGCCCGTGAGGCCCAGGAAGGCTCGCACCTCGGTTTGGGTGATAGGGGGCTGCCAGTTCTGGATGGCGGCAATTTTCAGCTGTAGAGGGGCCACTAGGCCGCTTCCCACCTGGTGTCCGAGGTAGGTCACAGACCCTTGTCCAATTTGGCACTTGCTGGCCTTGATCGTAAGGCCAGCTCGCTGAAGGGCTTGCAGCACTGCTCGGAGGTGGTGGAGGTGCTCGGTCCAATGGTGGCTGTACACAGCGATGTCGTCCAGGTAGGCGGCGCTGAACTCTTCGAGCCCCGCCAGGACCTGATTGACGAGCCGTTGGAAAGTCGCTGGGGCATTTTTCATGCCGAAGGGCATGACCGTAAAATGATAGTGGCCATCGGGGGTGGAGAAGGCAGAACGTTCTTGTGCTCGGGGTGTGAGGCCGATCTGCCAATAACCTGCTGTTAGGTCGAAGATGCTGAGGTAGCGGGCAGCTCCCATTCGGTCGACCAGTTCATCTGCCCGGGGGATGGGATGTGCGTCCGTTCTGGTGACTTCATTCAGGCCCCGGTAGTCGACGCAGAACCGGAGTTCTGGTGTGGTTCCGGGGGCGGCTGCTTTGGGGACCAGTACGACCGGGCTGGCCCATGGACTGTCTGAGGGCTCGATGACCCCGAGCGTGAGCATCTTAGCTACTTCCGCCTGGATGCAGGCCCGTACCCGATCAGGTACGCGGTAGGCCCGGTGGCGGATAGGAGGGCTGTCTCCGGTGTCCACATCGTGCACACACCAGGAAGTGACACCTGGGGTGAGGGAGAACAGACTGGCGAACCGTGACAGGAGGGCTTGGCACTCTTGGCGTTGTTCTTTGGTGAGGGTCTCCGAGAGTCGGACCCCATCCACGGAGCCGTCTTGCTCCTGGGTCCGCAAGAGGTCAGGGAGAGGCTCGGAGTCGTCTTCAACCCCATTGTCTGTGGCCATCAGTAGGCTGAGTTCTGTTCGTGCAAAGTGGGGCTTCAGTCTGTTGGTGTGGAGGACTCGGAGTGGATTCCGGGAGGACTCCATATCGATCAGATAGGTGGCAGGACCCTTGCGCTCGATTACTTTGAAGGGTCCCGTCCATTTGTCTTGGAGAGCGCATGGCTCTGTGGGGGACATTACCCATACCTGTTGCCCCGGCTCGAATTCAATGGATGAGGCGTTCTGGTCATACCATTTCTTCATGTCCTCTTGACTGGCCTCTAGGTTGGCTTTTGCTAGGTCTCTGAACCGCCGGGACTGGTTGCGGAGGGTGAGGAGGTACCGGAAGACATCTGGAGGACTCTTGGCCGGAGGCATCTCCCAGCCTTCTTTGATCAGGCTGAGCGGCCCCCGCACTGGATGCCCATATAGCAGTTCGAATGGGCTGAAGCCTAGGGACTTCTGTGGGACCTCCCGGTAGGCGAAGAGGAGGCACGGCAGCAGCACGTCCCACTGGCGACGGAGGGGCTCTTCCAATCCCCCGATCATCCCTTTTAGCGTGCGATTGAACCGCTCAACAAGTCCGTTTCCTTGGGGGTGATAGGAGGTCGTGAAGCGGTAGGTGACCCCACACTGTTGCCAGAGGGACTTCATGTATTTAGAGATAAAGTTCGTGCCTCTGTCGCTGACGACTTCTCGGGGGAACCCCACACGGGAGAAGATCCCCATCAGGGCCCGGCCGACCACTGGGGCTGTCACGGTCCGGAGAGGAATAGCCTCAGGGTAGCGGGTGGCGTGGTCCACTAGTACCAGGATGAAGCGATGGCCTTGTCTTGTACGCGGGTCCAGGGGTCCCACAATGTCTATTCCGACCCTCTCAAATGGGGTCGTGACTACTGGAAAGGGTTGCAGGGGGGCCTTTAGTTTGCGGCCGCTCTTCCCACTAGCTTGGCACGTGGGGCAAGATCGGCAATGCTGGTGCACATCGTTTCTCATTTTGGGCCAGAAGAAGTGGGTCACTAGGCGGCTGTAGGTTTTATCTTGTCCCAGGTGCCCTGCCAGGGGGACATCGTGGGCCAGATTCAGCAGGAAGTCTCTAAAGCGGAGGGGCACTACTAGTACTCGGTTGGCCCCCAGCTCGGCGATTCGTTGCTCGCTGTACAACAGATCATTGTCCCAGTAGACCCAATGAGTCCCGGAGGTATCCCCTGCGCTTTGGGCGAGCGCTTGTTGTCGGAGTCCCTCGAGGGAGGGACAGGTCTTCTGTTCCTGACGAAATTGTTCTTGTGTGGGTCCCCCTTCTTGAGCCCACTGGTCAAGGTTAGCGAGGTCGGAAGGTTGAGCAAGTTCGAGGGGGATGTCATGGTCGGGGGTCTCGGCTGGGGCGACCGGAGGCGGTGGCGCCGGCCATTCTGGTTCTTCCGGGTGATGGTTGGCACGGGCGGCCATGGACCGGGTGGTGACGCACGCCCAGTCCGGGACGCCCAACATCCCCAAGTGTTCTTTTCGCTCCACGGCTGCCCACGGGGAGCTTTCCAGGTCATTTCCGAGGAGGCAGTCCACGGGGGCGTCGTCTCGGACCGTCACTTTCAACATGCCGGAGACCCCTCCCCACTCAAAGGGGACGCAGGCCATCCGACACAGACTTTCCGAGTTGTCGGCTGATCGCACAGGGCAGAGAATGTTCGGTAGATATTGTTCTGGGGTCACCAGATGACAGCGGACGGCTGTCACACTGGCCCCGGTGTCCCGAAGGGCTTCGGCCCGTTGTCCATTGATGCTCACCCATTGGCTGTACTTCTGGGTGTTAGCGGGTAGGGGGACCCGCGGGACCATGTCTCTTCCCCCTAAGCACGCGAGAGTCATGGCGGCTGGCTCCCACTCTTGATACTCTTGCTCGTCTGTTTCTTGTTCCTCGGAGATCTGTTCTTCCCCTAGTGCCGCGGCGGCCACATGGCGGGGTTTTGGACTCTGATACTGCGGGCAGCTTGGGTCGTTTGCATAGTGGCCGACTCGTTGGCATCGGTGACATGTAACATTGGCTCTGTACCCCGGTCGCGCCGGGGTGCTGCCCCGGTTGGCCGGGGGGGTGGTGCTGGTAGCGGGGGCGGCCGGAGTGTTGTCTCTTCCTCGTCCTTGGCCCCCTCCTCCTCCTCTGGGTCGGTGGTGACCATTGTTGTTCCGGTTCTGCTCGTAGGACCCATTCCGGCCCACTCTGGTGATCTCCCACCGGTCAGCTTCGGCTGCGAGCTGCCGGGGATCGGTTAACTTGCTGTCGAGGAGGTGTTGGCGTAGCTCAATGAAGCAATTGTTGGACAGATGCTCCCATACCATCAGATTGAACAGCTGCTCATAGGTCGTGACGTTGTTCCCTCTGATCCAGCCTTCGAAGGCTCGGCTAAAGTACGTTACATAGTCCACCCAAGTTGTACCCGGGATGCGTGTGCAGTCTCGGAACCTCTGACGGTACATCTCGGGCGTGAGGCCATAGCGGGTGAGGAGGGCCGCTTTCATATGGTCGTAGGAGGTCATCTGGTGGTCTGGGAGCTGTAACAGGGTATCGCGGCCCTCATTGAGGAATTTGCCCCATAGGCCGGCTCCCCAATCGTTTCTGTCGATCCGGTGCGCAGTCATCGCGATTTCATAGGCCTTAAACCATTGCTGGATGTCGTCTTCTCGAAAATATTCTCGGACAACATCCTTGGGGATGTGTACTTTTTTCTCCGTGGTCCCTGGGGTGTGTGGTCTGTCGGGCACCCCTAACTCTTTATTCTGCTTGCGCAGGTTGATCTCGGCTAGGTTCCGTTCGTGCTCGTACGCTAGTTTCTTTTCCTCGAGCTCCCTTTGCCTCTGTTTCTCCTCTCTTTCTTCTCGGAGACGCAGGTGCTCTAAGTTTATTTTTTGTTCGGCCAACTTGAGTTCTACGTCCATCTTGAGTCGGGCCATTTCTAGTTCGTGTAGTCGGGTTTTTTCTCTTTCTTGGATCTCGTCTTGCGAGAGACTGGTTCTTTGCCCCTCCGGGGCCGTGTTGGTATTTTTCGCGGTGCTTTGCTCGGGGGCTTCGACATCCCCGGTCTCTGCCCAAGATTCTAGGGCATGCTTAAAATCGTCCTTGGTGCTTAGTCCGGTGGTAGCGATACCTAGTTCGATGCAGAACTGCTTTAGTTCACGATGGCTGTACTCCTCTAGTTTTTCCATTTGAAACTTCTCAGTTGATCCGCTCTCTTTAGTTGACATTGTGGTTCGTTGTGGGGTGAGCTACTCTCTGTACGTTATGCGGTGATTCGGATCGCGCCGCTGGCCACCAATGTTAGACGGACCGGGAGGGTCGGCCGAGATTACGGGGAGAGGTCTCCAGGGAGAGCCGTCTCCAACGACTGTACAGACAAGTAACTTCCCCCCCACAGACGGACACCACACAAGGTTGAAGGTTAACGAGACTTTATATGCAATTCTTAGGTTACGATGGTATGATACAAGGAGGTCTGGACTCAGGGGTCCCCTCGATTCTGATCTCGGGCTGAGGAAAAGGGTAGCGGGACAGTCTTAGTTACCAATGAGTACAAAATAGCTCTCAATCCTCGAGCTCGGCGTTCTGATGATCGGGCCGTGGAGGAGCCAAGCAGGTCCCGAGATGGATGAAGGAAGGACGACGGTCCGCGGCGGAGCCTGCAGGTCCCGGTGAAAGATGACGGTTACAACGGTCCGCGGCCACGCCAGCAGATCCCGACGACGATGAAAGATGACGGTTACGACGGCTGTGGCAGCGCCAACAGGCAGGACGATGGTGCACAGGACAGAGCTACGGCAGCGCCAGTAGTCCGTCCAGGATGAGTTCCTCTTTACGTCTCTCGACTCCAAGATACAACTGCCTTCCTGCTCTGGAGCTGCCCCAGTTATAGGGCTGGTGTGCTTTGATGTCCGGACCCTCGCACTTGGAGGTCGGGAGGTCCGGGATGAGGGAGTCCAGACACCCAGCAGGGGGGTGGAGCCAGCGCCCGGGGAGGCGATGGGCGAGCGGCACTGGGCGGGGGAGAGCCATCGGCACCTCTTTCTCCCATTGACTCGCCAAGTAGCCCGCTCACCTCCTGGGTGGAGGGTGGTGCCGGAATGTCTGAGGCCGGGCTAGGCCCAGGGTTGAGGTCGATCGGGGGCCAGGCGGCCTCGTGGTGAAGTGTCCAAGATGGCGGCCCGGGCTGGGCGCGTGGGCCGGCAGAGGATCGGACCCACGAGGTTAACATGTTCGAGGGCAGGGGTCCCTGAGGGGACGGAGGACGTGCAATGGTGGTGTGTGGTACTTGCGTGACTGGGCTCGGGCCTGGTTGAGCCGGGGGAGAGCGGCCCTTCATGTGGCCTGTCCAACACATGGCCAGACAGGTGTCTATGTGAGGATAGTCATATCCACACCGATACCATTGTTTGGTCCTTTCCTGCTTTCGGTCCCTTCGCCCTGGTTCTCTTCTCCGGTACTCCGGGCGTCGTTGGTGCGATGACGGTCTGGGTCTCCATTGGTTCTCCCGCGAATACTTCCTTCTGCTACGAGGCTGTTCTTGAACACGGTGTGCTTTCTCGTGACTGACGCTGTGTCCTGTTTCAATGGTGGCGGCGTGTTCCTCCGCTTGATCGTATAACCGAGTCATTTCTTCAATCTCCTCCAACTCGTGGGGTTTCCTCAGCAATCGTCTCCTGAGTGTCTCTGAGTGGCAGCCGGCTATGATTTGCGATTTGATGGCAGCGTCAGGCGAGTAATTTTCAAATTCACAATGTCTCGACAGCCGTCGCAACCGGGTGATGAAGGCACTCATTGCTTCCTCTTTTGGTTGACACGCTTGATGAAATGCATGGCGCTCATAATCCACGTTTCTCTTGTGGAGGAACTTCTTATTTAGTGCCTCGCGCACTTTGTCATAGGTTCCAGTATCTGCAGGTGAAAGGTCCTTTATGATTTTGCTTACTTCCCGGCCTGCTAGGTTACGGAGGGCAATTAACTTCTCTTTGTCTTCAGTCACTTTGGATCCCTCAATATAATCTTCGAAGTCTTCTAACCATTCTTGCCACTTGGGGCCCATGCTCCCTCCCGTGGTCACGGTCAGAGGTTCCGGAGCCCGCAGGTGTGATCCTCTTGCGACAGAAGGTTTCCGCTGTGGTGAGTTGTTGGGGGTCACCATTGTGTCGTTTCCCTTTTACTCTGTTGTTTGCTCTTGCTTCTTTATTCGTCTTTACCAGTGCTTGTTTATTTACTCTTGACAATGCTTGTTTATTTCTGCTCGCCAATGCTTGTTTATTTACTCTTGACAATGCTTGTTTATTTTTGCTCGCCAATGCTTGTTTATTCCTTCTTGCCAATGCTTGTTTATTTACTCTTAACAATGCTTGTTTATTTCTATTCGCCAATGCTTGTTTATTTCTTCTTGCCAATGCTTGTTTATTTGCTTCAACCAATGTTTGTTGATCCCTTCTTGCCAATGCTTGTTTCTCTATGCCTGACTTCAAGATGGCCGCTCTATGACAGTCAAGGGGTCTGTCCTGAGAAGCGCCTGACTCCAAGATGGCTGCCGTCACTGCAGTCACACGAGGCTTTCTCTCCTGATTCACTCAGTCCCACTCTCCTCTGGACTCACCGGCAGGCGACTTCAGGCGGCTGGGCACGTCAGGGTACACTTCTCCTCAGCTACTACTGCCACCAGGTGAGGTTGGGGTGGGCTCCCGCCATACTCTGCAGGTTCCCGCGCTTCGTCGCCGACAGCATGCCGCAACTCAAGCATCGGGCGTGAGGTGTTCACCGTCGGCGAGCACACGAGCCCCGATTTTAGCGCTCTCAGCGGCGCTTGCCAGGAGCACTTCACGGACGATGTCCACTGCTCTGGGGGCACTTCTTCTTCGTTCTTGGCCGCAACACAGGGTCGGAGTGGGCTCCCGATCTCTGTACTCGTGCCACTCACCCAGGGCACACGCTTCCAGCGTGAGGCGCGTTTCAGCGCGATCAGCTTCTTTTCTGTCGAGCGGTTCAGCGCTCGTTCCTGCGGCCCCTCTCGGCTCCCTCACAGTCTCTGGAGGGGCAGGGTCACCGGCTGCTGGCCTCGTCTTTTCAGGCGGCAGCGTGACTCCACTCGGCAGTATTTTCCTCGACACTACCTGGGACAAGGTGTTTTCTTAGAGTGCTGCAAGCAGCGAGTTTAGAATCCCACCCTCGTCGCCAGTTGTAGCATCGTGCTACAAATAACCACAGACGCTGGTTGTACTTTAACTAGAGCTTTTATTCTGTATGTCTAGCTCTCACCCTGTCCCTACTCTAACTGCCCTCATCCTGTCCTGTCCCCTCCTCTTCCCCTCAGCCCACCTAGCTCCGCCCACCCCAGCTACTAGACCAGCAACTGTATTACACGTTTGTTTCATTTATCCCTGACAAATGGGGTACAAAGTAACTTCTTTTGCAACAGCACATCTGCCTTGGGACGGAACTGAAGCGTGGAGGGAATATCTGCAGAGAAAGGTGAGAAACCACTCGCTTGCCTAGGAGGCAGTAGAGCCTTGAAGCGGGCACAACGGGGGTGAGCTGCTGATTGCGTTCCAAAGGGAGAGGCCAGAGGTGAGTAAGTTGGCTCAAAGAGAAGAAAGAGAGGAGGGAAAAAATTCTTTGCGAGTCTCACGTTTACAGGCATCGAGTTATCCCCACGTCTGCTTGTGTGTGGGGCCTAGAGCCTTACGTTCCAACATTTGGGAATGTACTGTAAGCCCACCATCACCTTCCAAATATTTGAGTGCAGTTTCCCCAGTGTGGATTGGTCTTTGTCGGACTGTTTGGAGCGTGTCCTTGGGCTGGTATTAGAGAGGACTCCAGCTTCCAGCAACAACCAGCTAGAGTGCAGGAACACGTCAGCCAGGCCCCTGCTGCCCTGGGGAAGGGATGGCTCATCGACACACGTGTGACAAAGGAGAGGGAAGGTTAGGGAAGAATTCTGCATTTTGCTTCCTTTGGACATCTTGCTGGAGAGAGTTTGCCCTGGGAAATAGTCTATTCCTTTTCACCACTCGTGAGTTGTAACTTTTTGCACACCTTTCTCTCTTTTCCTCTGTTTGATCGATCCCCACAAGGTTTGAATTGTCTGCATGTTTTAAGTCTGGGAGGGCCTCGGACTATGCGTGCTCCTTAAAACGCTCCACTAAGAAGCTTAGCTCTTTGTACCATACCTTCATTTTATAATTTTTAGCATATCAACATTTTACTCTACAACTTTATGTTTCATGACCAAATGCAAAGAAAACCTTCAATTGGGAGTGATACATTTTTAGGTCGCGCCTAAGCAGCATGCATGCGCTACTTAGGAGGACCTTTAACCATCACTCTGCTCTTTTTGGAAGCACATACTCGTGCTTGTGGCGGCATCCACCTTGCGGGAGCGAGCAGGGGCGCACCACAAGCAGGAGTATGTGCTTACAAAAAGAGCAGACTGCGCGTGCATGAACACAGCACTCCCGGGCTCTCTCTCTCGCTCTCTCTCTCCTCTCGTTGATGTACTTCACATTGTTTCCATTCGAAGGCAGAACATTTTATGTTTCAGCACAATGGTATTGTTTTGATTGTGGTTTGACCAACATATGGAGTTTTACATTCCTTTAAGATTTTAACCTTCTGTGTGTACATCTGCCCAAGTTAATCTCTACTTGGAAATTTAGCTTAACATGCTCATCACATAAATTAAACAATGTTGTGAACAACAACTGTCAACTTTGTGAAAATGTCTTTTGATAGAATATTTTCACCAGAAGGAAGTTAGAGATAGCTCAGTTAACTGTAGTACCTACCCTCTGTAAATTTGCAGTCATGTCTCCATTCATGCAAGTGTTTAGTCGGAGTACTCCGTCCATAATATTTTAATATGATAACCTTTCTTCCATGGTCTGTTTGTCTCTGCAGCCGTCACTGTGGACGTCTTCTCTGCCACAGGTGCTCAACCCGAGAAATCCTGATCATTAAGTTTGATCTAAACAAACCAGTTTGAGTTTGCAACATCTGCTTCGATGTCCTGACGCTGGGAGGAGTTTCTTAGTATGGCGGCGAAGATCTTGTGTTCTCTCTGAAAAAACAGCTAAACAGCTCTGCCAGTGGGCCTGAGCATGAAGAGGAAGGCTCTGCCTCCCTTCCTCTCCAGAGCGACTTTATAAAGGACTATTCTATGATGTATTCCAAAATGAATCATTTGTACGATTGTAAATGTATCCAGCTGTGCTAGCTCTTGCTAAGCGCTGACTTGAGTTGAACTGGACCTTTTGATGCAGAGCGCTAATTATGTATGTCCGGGCCCCTCATTTTGTGCGCTGTAGGATGCTGGGACACCTACAGTAACAGGGTTTACCTGCTGTCTTTCAATGCACTGAAGAAGAAAGAGAGGCATTCATCATGTGTAGGTTACTCACCGACGAGTGTGGCCCAGTTTGTTCCTGCCGTCGTCACGAACATGTCCACCGGTTTGAGACTCTGCTAGATATTATGTTGAACTACCCACCGAGTGATGACATTTTTCAGACAGGGTTACGTTTAAAGGATAGTCGAGGAAATGTGGCCTTTCAACAGAAAGCTTTATAACCGGACTAACGCATTTGATATTAAGGCATCCGAATTGCGGTTCTCCATTTTGATACCTGCGTCATATTTGCTGAGTCCCTTGCTTTCAGTAGCATGATGGAAGACCCTTGTAGTAGCCCCTCAGCTAAACACCAGCAGGTAATGTTAATGGTTGTCTTCGAAAATCACTGATGGATAAAAATAACATTAACTTTTGCACTCTTTTATCTGCGTTTCTGTCTAGATTATTTCACCAAATGCAATTTTCTTTATATTTTGCTGCTTTTGGGGCCAGATGTAGGTAAACTACATTTACCGATTCTAAAATACCGAATTTTACTGATTTGGTATTTTAGAATCGGTAAATGCTATGTAGGTAATAAATCGGCAACTATTACCGAATCGGTACGATCCGGTATTTACCGAATCGGTCAATACCGATTCAGTAATTCCCATTCATCCCTATGGGCTTAGAGGCCCATAGGAATGGGAATTACCGAATCAGTATTTACCGATTCGGTAAAAGGGGGAATGCATTCAAGGGTGGCAGGGTGTCACTTTGACACCCTGTTGCACCCCTGAATAGTGTATGGGTGCACATATGGCACACATATATGCCCTAAGGGCATGTATGTCTGCCACATGGCACTGTAATAATATGCAAAAAATTGCTTCTTTTAGGGTTTCCGATATTTACCACCAACTTGTAGTTGGTGGTAAATAACGAATCCTAACATGGGAAAAGCACTCATTTAAGTGCTCCCTACATTAAGGATTCGGTAATTTACCGAATCGGTATTTAAGAATTCGGTAATTTACCGATTCCTTAAATTACCGATTTGGTAAATTACCGAATCCTTAGATTAGGCCCCTACATCTGAAAAGCCTAATTCCGGTTGGTAACGGCCGAAATGTGGTAATTTTGGCCGTTACCGACCGGAATTAGGCTTCCTACATCTGGCCCTTGTTTCCTTGTACGGAACACCAGTGCTATTGGTAATACATTTTACCAGTGCTAATGGTAATATATTTATATTTGCCACGCCTGCTAAAATTATATATAAGAAAAAATACATTAAACTTTCTGTTTTATTTGAACTAAACAGCCCAGCCCACTTTTGGATTCTGTTTTAACCGATCTTTGATTCTCCAGGTAGGTAGCATACATTTTCTGATACTGCACTGTGGCTTACTGCTAAAATAATTCGGAATGACTTTTTCCGTGTTCATATTATCTCGCATTCCTCCTACCCGTTCAGCAACAGAACTGCTTCAGGGAAGGGAGCGACTGCAAGATGACTCCCCGTAGGAAAGTTTATTTCTTAACCTTAGCAGTTTAGAAATGGTAAGCACCAGAACTGTGTTGTTAGATTAACACAGAAAAATAGCTTTCTTGATTGGGTGTGAACTGAACCACAGAGAGCACAGCTAGCAACAAAACAAGCATTATCATAACCAGTAGGTCTCACCTTTGGGACCTTATAAGTGTTTAGCCATGCAACAGTTGATGTTGCTGCACCAAGGATATTGTGCTGGAAAACTAAACACTTATAAGGTCCCAAAGGTGAGACCTATTGGCTATGCCAATGCTTGTTACAAGTTGCTTTGTAAATTGGGCCTAGATGGGCTTACAGCTACCTGGCAATAACAGTATTAATAAAGTGAGGGTGCAGCTTCACGCGGGTCATGAGAGCTTCCATGGAGGATCATGTCTGTCAGGCAATATCAGAGGCTTCAGAGCCCACAAAGGATATGTTTGAAGGCTCATTGCAAGCTGCCCCTGCAGCTAGGATAGGAGAAAGACACCACCTATCCTTCCTTCCAGAGGCAGGAGTAGCTATGGCAGACCCTGCAGAGAGAGATAAAAGTTCACTTCAGGCACTTACTCAGGCCAGTCGATCCCCTGGGGGAAACGTGTCTATGTGTCAGTTTGGTTTGTTTCCTCAAAAATGTGTAGATAATTTCTCCAAACTCCTGGGTTTTAACAACGGATGTGGGCGTCCGACTGTGGTGCATCCAAAACCCACTTCAGATTTGACACTCAGCCCCAATCAGGTTCACTCAGGATGCATCAGTATTGGTGGACAGAGATGTTCAGAAGCTGGTAAAGAATGCAGTCCTCTCCTATGCATATGCAACTATTACAGGACCAGTTAGGGTGGGTCCCTGGAACTTCATTAACTTGTAAAGAGCCTGCCCATTCACAAATAAATGTGAGATGAGACCTGGAGAAGGCAAACTTTTGTTCCATCAGCTACCTAATAACCAAATTTCAGTGACCATCGAGGAGAAGACGGCTCATTTCCCTGGCTACGCGGCCATGAGGGCTATTTCACAACAGATTCAATGCAAGTGGTTCCGAGGGTACCCATAAAGAAGATTTGGATGATCAACAAGTAGATAAGGATGGTGCTTGCAAGCCCTGGGTCCCTATTAGGTTATTAACCAGACTACTAGTCAGAATATGTGCATCAATGCAGGTGACATTTAATGGTTCACCCCACTACCAATTTGTGGAGAGGATGAAGGGTATCCACCTGCAGAGAGGCCTGTCCTATTCACCTTGTCAGAGGTCATAGGAGAAAAAGATGGAATTGGAATTGTGGTTAGCACACATGGAAGAATGGAACAGTCAAATCATCTTAGGTGCCAACCAGGCATGGTAGTGACTTCAGCTGTTTAGGTGTGGAGGCCTGGTGTGGCAATGTATTGGCAGAAGAACTTTAATCAAGGCAGTAATCTGAATTCCATATAAATTGCTTGGGGCTGTTAGAATGGTCTTTTACATTGAGGACAATCGCCAGAGGCAAGGTACTTTGGGCCAGATGTAGGTAGGCCGTTACCGATCGGTAACGGCCGAAAATACCGATTTTGGGCCCTTACCGATCGGTATACAGTCATCGAGATGTACGGAACAAAAAAAAGTCAAAATCGGAGTGAAAACCGAATCGGAATGAGTACCGAATGGAATAGAATCCGATACGTACATACCGAAAATCGGATATGTAACGAATCGGTAACACACCGAATCGGATGCAAACACCGATTCGGTCAATGTACCGATTCGGTAGACACACCGAATCGGAAAATAACCGAATCGGTAGTGACACCGAATCGGAAATTATCCGAATCGGTCCATGTACCGATTCGGTACTGACACCGATTCGGAAATAATCCGAATCGGTCCATGTACCGAATCGGTAGACACACCGAATCGGAATAAAGCCGATTCGGTCCATGCACCGAATCGGTAGATACACCGATTCGGACATGAGCCGAATCGGATAACCTACCGATTCGTATGAATCACCGATCGGGAAATTCCCCGATTCCGACAGATGGGGAGATGTAGGGAGGCACAGAAACACCGAAATCGGCTCAAATTCAGTAGAATTCACTCGGTATTTACCATGGATTACAATCAGGTGGTAACCAACTCCAACCCATAAAAACAGCCCCAAAATGCATTGCAACTTGCATGATGGCAGCTTTTTATGTCATTGCGAGGCGGCTACGGCTACAGCAGGAAGGACAGAGGGAATGGCAAAGAAATGAACAGGTCTACAGACAGAGGATAACCCTGTTCATGCTCACAGAGGCAGAGATCCTACAGAGATACAGGCTGGACTCTGAAACCATACTTGAGCTCATCAGGGACCTCAAACCATTGTTGGACCACCACACCCCAAGGGCACACGCCATCCCAGCACACGTCCAGGTGCTATGCAGCCTACACCTGCTTGCGTCTGGCAGCTATCAAAGTGGAGTTGCAGCGGCAGGAGGGGTGACCCAGAGCAGCCTGTCAAGGTTCTTCCACACATTCCTTGACGCCATGATACACAGGATGGACCAATACATCTCTTTCCCTGCAACCCACGCAGAACTGCTACAAACTAAAGCTGACTTCTACCAGATGGCACAATTTCCCCAAATCATTGGCTGCATAGATGGCACGCACATTCCGATTTGCCCACCAGCGGACACAGAATACATATACCGCAATCGGAAGTCTACACACACCATCAACGTGCAGGTGATCTGCAATGCGAAGTGCACCATCACAGACCTGGTAGCAAAATTTCCAGGGAGTACCCACAACTCCTATATTTTCCAACAGAGCGTCATCTATGCACGGCTGATGGCTGGCGAATTTGGGGAAGGATACCTCCTAGGTGAGACACATCATCAGACCCCCATAACACAAAGTAGCTAGGTGGAATACATGTATGCATGTGTGTAATGTTACCCCTTTCTCTTCCAGGCGACAGTGCATATGCCCTCCGCTCATTCATACTCACCCCCTACCTCAACCCCTCCACACCCAGCCAAAGGAGGTATAACCGGGCCCACATACGCACAAGGAATGTCGTCGAACTGACCTTTGGCATCTGGAAAAGTAGATGCAGATGCCTGCACACGAGTGGAGGTGCAAGGCAGTATACCCCCATCACCTGCTGCAAGATCATAGCTGTATGTGCAATGTTACACAACCTTGCGGTGAAGAAGGGCACTGAGGTGGAGTTGTCTGACTACGAGGACCATGACGACGATGAAGCTGTGCCACTGACACAGCCAGCTGGGGTGTGTACGCCAAGTGATGGCAGATACAGACGTGAGGAGATCACAGAAAACTATTTCTGAGTGAGTACAGATGCACAGACAGGTAAATGGTTGTGGTGAAAAAGCAAATTTTAATACTGTTGCAACACAGTTACTGCACTGATGTGCAACAAAAAAAAGGTGAAATAGCAAAGAAAACAAAAGTCCAAGGTCCAGGTTGCCTCACCCGCCCTTGCAAGGCTATTTCTTTGAGCCCTTGGCAGCCCCACTGGGGTGTCCCTCAGCCCCTTCAGAATGACCAGCGGCATCTGCGGAGCGCCTGGTGCTCCTGCGTGGCTCGGACGCAGCGCTGGCCGGGCTGCTGCGGCTGCTGCTGTCCCCAGCATCCCCCAGGTCCAGGGCAGGATTTGCGGCAGTGTTAGAGATAATCATGGCCTCCATTGCAGTCGTGATGCGGGCCATTCCCCTTGTTATCTCTGCGGTATTTTGGGTGAGACTAGACTCCATGTTGGCACCGCGCTGACAGAGTTGTGCCGTTGCAGCAGCAAGGCGGCTTATGGAGCGGTTCTGCACCCGGGCATCCCGCCAGCGCACCTGCTCATGCTCCTCCAGTCTGCCACATGCCTGAGTAATGGCAGTGGTTAGCCTGCCTAAACCTGCTGCTACCTCCTTGTTGGAATCCACAAAGGCCTGAAATCCTTTCACCATTTCCCCCATCTGCAGGTTGTGCTGCAGGAGCTGGCGTTGGCAGGCCATGATGGATTTCGCCTGCTGCCTTTGGATCTTCACCATATTGCCTTCGAGGCCAAGGAAGACACTGCCCTCCGGTGCTGGTGCTGCAGTGGTGGGAATGGCACGGTGCTGGGTACTGCTGCTGCCGGCCTGCTGAGTGGGCTGGGGTGCCACTGGTGGGGGTGTGGTGCTGGCCGGGGCCTGAGCCCCTGCTCCCAGGACAGGGTGTACTGGAGCCACAGCCATGATCGTGGCAGGAGCTGGTGTAGGTGGAAGGAGGTCCCTTGTCGGGGAGTTCTCTGGGGAGAACTGAAAGGGGGGTGTGCTCGGCATTTGTGGGGAGTGAAGTGCATCAAAGTCAATTGCCAGGTCTCCCTCAATACCCAGCCCTATGGTGTTTTCCTCCTCCTCCTCCTCGGCAGCCTGACTCGTGCTCGGCCCTGCGAGTGCAGTTGTAGATGGTGCTGCTGCCTCTGTTGTCAGTGGTTCTCCGCCTGATGGTGCCCCTAGGTACAAAGAAGCATTTGTAAATTGGGTGCCGATGTATTACAGTCAGTACAATTAAAGCATTCCACATGTCCTTGCATCTCCTTAGAATGTGTTCCACTGTTTCCTGTCTTGTGATTCTGCACTGCCATATTTTGCTAACTTCTGCTGACTACATGTACCATGATGCTTGTCTCTTGTATGTTGGTTACAGTACTGTGCTGGGGTTTGGCTATGCATTGTGTCTAATGGGGAGGTGTCTGGTAGGGTGTGTCATGATGCGCATGCTTCTTACCTGTAGCTGTAGCTCTGGCTGAGCTGTCCAGGGTCCAAATTCCGGTCACGCTCTCCCTCTCAATGGTGGTGGACACTATTTCCTCGAGGTCTGTAAGGGGTGGCGCCGGGTTCCTGCCTCCACCTGTGACTCCAGCCTGCCTCTGGATCTCTGCCATCTTCCGTTTGGTCAGGCTGCGGATGTCATAGAAGCGCTTCTTCAGCTCATCCAGGGACCTGGGGGTGACACCCACAGCATTGACCTTTTGGGCGATTTTGCTCCATAGCCTCCTCTTGGTGCTGTCTGGCACATTGAGGGACAGCTTTCCGAATAGCTGTCAGTGCACCCTCACCACCTCCTCAACCAACACCTGCAGCTCGATGCTGCTGAACTTAGGCTTCCTCTTCTGGGTGGACTTCTGGCTCTCACTCTGGTTTGCCATCTTGATCAGAACAGTTCACTACCTCCTACTCCCACTGCTGCTAACTGTGAGTGTTCAGCTCAGGCTGGCTCTCCAGAAAGTTCTTAATTAGCTGCACCTGCCAGGGTTGCCACTCCCTGTTTGGGTGGGGGAGGGGGAGCCACCTCATTGGCTGAATCGGCTTTTACCGAATCGGCTATCACCGAATCGGCTACCACCGAATCGGTAAAATCCGATTCGGTAAAAGCCGATTCGGATTTTACCGATTCGGTTTCTTCAATGCATTCCTATGGGCTTTTTGGCCATGGGTGTGTTTTCATACCTCCGATTCGGTAATTGCCGATTCGGATTTTACCGAATCGGCTATTTCCGATTCGGTGGTAGCCGATTCGGCTATTTCCGAATCGGTGGTAGCCGATTCGGTCCTTTCCGATTCGGTACGTGCCGAATCGGAACGTACCGATTCACATTACCGATGCCGACCGATTCGCTATTATTTCACGGTTTGTTTGCTACATCTCGTTTTCCGATTTCAGAATACCGATTCGGCCCGCCTCGGTATTTTGAAATCGGAAAATCCCTTTTACCTACATCGGGCCCTTTATCCCTCTAAGAATGGACAGTGCATCAGCAGTACATTACGTCAATCATCTGGAGAGGAATCGGGTTGAGAATGTTGGCCGAACTGGAATATTTGTCAGGTCTTTACAAGGTGATAGACTGGGAATCACTCCATTTTGTGAATCCCAGAGATTGGCAACTGGATACTTTGTCAGTGAAAGAACTACAGAACCACTGAGATCCGTGAAACTTGGATCTGTTTGCATCCATGCTGAATTTTCCTATTGAATGTTATTTCAGTTGGAGACTTGCCCTGGGATCACCGGCGACAAACGCTACTTTTCAGGTGTGGGGTCCTGAGTTATACAATGCATCTCCCCCACTTCAGATGATTCCAACAACGGTGGTACAGGTCAGCAGGGAAGTAGCAGAAATTATCCTGTTTATTCCTAAGTGGATGACTCAAGAGTGGTATCCAGTCTTCCTAGAGTTAACAGGGCAACCTCCAGGACTGGTGCTGCACAATTTTCTGATTCTGGTGAAACTGGTAGGGAACATTCATCCTCTGGTAGAAGAAGCAGTGGTGGCTGCTCTCAATGCCAAGTGCTGGGACACCGTGGGGAAAATACAAAAAATCACTAACAAAATAATGAAATGCGCAGACTCCCAGATGCCAATTCAGATGACTCTCTGATGCTCAGAATACTATTACCAGCATGAGAGAAGCGACCGGATGGGTCGGAGTGGCCTGGTTTGGCACTCAGACAGGGCCTCAGAGCCTTTGTCTGTTCTCCAGCCAGCTGTATAACACAGCTCGGGTTGGAGAAATGCTAGGTGTGCATGTTGGTTTGGCCATACTAAGACAGCTGGCCAAACCGACATGCACACTTATGGTGCCCAGGCATGTGTCCTTCCTTTTACTCTCCATCAGCATGTCCCACCCACCCGAACACTCGGCTGGTTCTGGTTCAGTGAAAAATAAAATGGTAATAACATTGTGTTTTTTATCATTTCATTTTTCACGTTTGCCTCTGCTGACTATTAGCAGTGTGGCGATGTTCCACCACCTTAATGGAGGAGTCGCCACTGAGCAGAAGGTCTCCGGGGACTAATAGGATGGAGAATTTCAGAAACAGACGAAACAGATGAGCCATTAGAGGCCTTTTGGAGCACGCTGGGCGCCTCAATAAGGTGGGCTCAAGGTGCACTCAAAAGCTACACTTGGGCTAGATGTTCTAGCAGGTGTATTAAACAGGATTTGTATCCTAAGTCAGCACCAGCAGGACATGCTTTAAACTTTCTCCCAGAGTTGGTTCAACAAAGTAAGGCATATAGGGTAATGCATTCTTACAGGTCCACCATTTCTGTGTGCCTTGCTAATGTAGATTGGGCACCAGATGATAACAACATTTATTAGTGTTATGTGCCTGAGGTAGGCCCATTTAGCAACACAGCCCGTTTCCTTACATTGTCCTTGTTTTTGCACAGTAACATTATTTGCTGTGACCTTTGCACATATTCGCGTGCATGACAATGGTGGATTTGTTTCTCTGAAACTACTTTTGTTTATACTTCTGGCTTTGCGAAACATTATCAAGATGCCTCGAATACCGAGTACAAGACCTTTATGCATAATATACAAATTTCAATCTGTGTTCATCCACGGGGCGCCAGGGCTATCTACATATCCACAACAATGCTAATCTGTGTGTACATCGCAAGGATGCTGTTGTTTATTATAAATGAAGAAGCATTTCCGGAGGTTAGCAGAAGAGACACTTCCGCTGACGCCAAAGGTCACTGCATGCTGAGGCTTCGCCAAGCAGCTATATGACATCTCCACGAGGGATGTCCAATTTGTGACCAAGACGGGGTCCTACATTCTCTCCCGCCAGGTAAAAGGGTTGGATCACCCATTGGGGGGATTCTTGGCTCTACACCTACATACACTCTAGACATACACACAGCAGGGATTGCATAGTAGGTGTACGCTTGATTACTACAATGTATTATATACATGCATATATACACTGTCTTAGCACCATGGTGGAACTGTATCTACCATTTACTGCTTTGGTGCTTGTAATCACTTTCATCTGCTTCTGTCTACTGAATATCACTGCAGATGTAGTCTATACAAGAATAACATTGGTTCAATAAATATATTGAAAATGTCCAATTGTGTAGTCTCTGTATGTTTCTCTGAGAACAAGAGTGCACGAGCGACTGAGAGAAAAGGTTCTAGATGTCTCCACGATCCCTGAGCAGTCAGAGTTGTCATGTTCAGTAGTTTCCATAAACCATTTGCTCCTTGTCTGGACTAGGGGGGCTTATGGTGGCACTGTGAGCTAGCTGGTCTTTAGGCCAACATATACTACAGGGGTGCCTGGAATCAGTCTAAGCACCACACTCAAAGTTTATGTTGTCCACAAATGCTCCAATCCTATGGATTAGTGGGAACTACACAACATTCGTGAGCAGGCTGTTGAAGTGTGTGAAGATGTTCTGCCCCCCTGTAGGATGTGAATGAGGAATTTCATTTGTTTCTGTTCTGACGCATCTATGATGTTTTGTCTATGCGAGGAATTGTCAGGAAAGCTAGCCATGCCTTTGTTTCTAGTGTTGTTCTGAAGAGTTTCCAATATCGGGGCTTTCGACCTAGTTTGTCAGTCTTTTTCTTCAGAGGGGATTACTATTGTAATCTCCAGGAGAAATAAAACGATCTCTAGGTCAGGTTCTTATACTGTGTTCCAATGATCCTGAAACTATGTGTGCTCAGATGCCTGAAGGAATATGAGGAGAGGATAAGTATCATAGACAGTGGCAAGGCTTCTACGTATTGCCACGAAGCCTCCTGATCAGGCAGTGGCGTCTTCCTGGTGGGTGAGATGGGTCTGGTGGGTGATGCCGCAGGCAGGCTTAGATGTCTGATTGCTTTGGGAACATTCACAGTGGTCAGGCAGCCAGTCTTTAACCCCTTGCATGCTGATGCCGGCCCCCGTCCGTCATGCATCACGGTGCTCGTGTGCTGATGATGGCTGGGGGCCGTCATGAACCCGCCCACTCTCCAAATCGCCCGCACAGGCGCAGAATCACGGCCGCATGCAAGGGGTTAAGGAACTTTATTTTAAACCCACTGAAGCAGTCGGCTTGAATTTTTAGAGTAAGCTAATGACACAGAGATGAGTATTATCCTCCCACCAGAGAAAGGGGTTGGGAAATTATGTCCATTGATTCATTTGGAAGGGGTCAGATTAATACAATATGCAAATTGTTCAGTTGCATGATGATGGGTAAAGGTACATAGATAGCTTTTTTCTGTAGCCCAACCACATTCTAATACGTCTGTTTTTCTCACGTTTTATTCAAAAGACAGACTGATCAATGTGGATGAGGATTGCCTTTGTGTCTTGGAAGGGTTTGGTTAAATAGGTTGTGTTCAGGATCCAGAGTTATGTTAAGGATTTTCATAACAAAGAAAAGAGGAAGAGTTGTTCTTGTTGAAGGACTGGAGGAGGTTCATTATTGGTTACTCTATTTTATTTAATGTTTAGGGCAGCGTTCATGGGATCTGTAGTTTTTTCAAAGAAATGTTACTGATATTTCTTTGCTTCTGGTGGCTCATAAATATTGGAGAAGTACAATACTCGCTTTACAGACTTTTTAAAGTTTCCCATTCAATTTCCATACTTATTTACAACAGTGGCGTAGCTGGTGGGGTTGGCAGGAGGGCACTCTTTCTGGGGGCAGAGGAGCTCAGCAAGTCGGGTCTATCGACTATCTCCACCCCCCCCCCCAACCCACGAGAACAAGTCATCTCTCAGCTGCCACCACGCTCTTTTCCTGCACCGGGCGGCAAACTTAGCTAGCGCCCACCCCGGTAGGTCTAGCTATGCTCCTGACTCACAAGACTGATCTCTTAGAACAGGAACTGGCTTCTTTATACGCCCTGGCGTGGCAAGGATGTCTAATCCTATTTAAAAGCAGATCCTAATGCATCTTAACTCTAGCCATGAGGTTAAGAACCCGTTCCTCTGTGTGCTATGCATCTGCGTCACAAATCATGGTATTAAAGATTAAAAAGTGACAGCACATATGAAAGACAGAACCATTCCAGGCTGTCTTTTGCTTGTTTTTGTTATGGTCCAGGAACTTGCATAGCACATAGCATTGCAAACTAAAGGCCTGAGTTAGAGTTCAATAGAAAGGGTACTTCTGCGCAAAAGCAATGGAGTACCTTGTCCACCAAACCCTCGGACCACCTGTCTCATTTACAGTTTGGCGTACCATATGTATTCCGTCGATGTAACTTGCGTGGATGGTGTAAATTCCTTCGTTTAACAGCCCCTACTCCATAGGACCGTCAGAGGTAGGACTGTATATCATCCACCTTATTTAGGGTTGACGGTGTAAAGTCTTTCCTGTCAGACACTAGCAGGGAAAACCTGGTGGTAAGGGAGTGGAAAAAACACAATGTCCCCCAAACCATGGGAGAAAATTCCTAGGAAGTGGGGGCCATTAGTTGTATGTTTTTCAGAAATGAACTCCCGCTTTTGTTGGTTGTTTTTGAAAAACAAAAATACTTTTAAAAAGATTGCTGACCGGCCGTCCTGGCTGAGGGTTCTGTCAGTCAGACATTTCCTACATTGACAGGAACCACTATGACTGTGGTTTCTGTAAATGTAGAGAGTTTTCCGCTAGGCTGGCGGACTACTAAAAATTTGGAAGACAAATGCTCCTTGGTATTGTCCTCAATCATCAAGATGAAGTACACTCTATCTGTCAATCTCTAAATCAGGTACTATACCAGCTCTTGGCTCTACTGGGTGGATACAGATGTGTGGGTGGCTTAGAACAGTAGCAGGTAGGTTCTCATTAAAAGAAATCAGTTTGGGTGAGCGCAGCAGATGGAGGTGTGGTGTAATTGGCAGGGCCTGGAAAAGTGCCATGGTATGATTCTAAATCCATCATAGTTGAATCTTCATGTTTTCACCTTGTATCCTCCCTTCCCATTAAAGAGTGACGCTTGGGTAGCAGGTTTGTCCCACAGTCGTGGCTCCTGTTCTGCTGCCCACTAAAAGGCACTACAGCTTACCATTTCTGCAAAATAATAGCCTGTCAGCAGCTGGGAGTTGAAGCTCAGGAGAGGTCCAGCACAGAGCAACTTTAGGATTATGTTCCACTATAGAGGTGAAAGTACAGCCATCTGCCATTCAACCGCCCTGAATGTGTTAACGAACACCATGCTGGAGTTCTGGATTGGGAATATGCCTTTCGTGTTTATTTCTTCCATTAAGCGTGTTTCAAAGTGTTCAACTATTGTGAGATAATTGGAGAAAGGCACAGGGTAGGAGAGTATGATTTGCAGAGGACCCAACAGTCTGTAAAAGCAGGAGACTCATGCCTGCATCACACAGCTGCTTGCTCCAAATGCTATCAAATTACCACTATATCCAGTTTTGGTGAACATACAATGAGACTGGACACTGGTCCTGCCAAGATGTCATTCAGTCCACTTTTTCACCTCACACTTACTACCAGCTTTTACAATGCTTCTAAAGAGTCCCGATCTTCCTCTAAAACAGAGCAAAGCAATTGTACAAGAGCACCCAATTTAGCCAAGTGATGAAGCCAGGATTAACAAGTGATGAGGCCAGGCCATAACACCCTATTCACAAAACGTTGTAAGTATGCACCTGCAGATTTCACCAATCCTTACTGAAATTGGCATGAAAAGCAGCTCTGAGTGCAGGTTTCGATGTGAATCTGGCGTAGATCATTTGATTCCAAACTTTTAGTTCTACTATGTCCTCTATTTCTCTGGACAGCGGGACTAAAGTGCAAATGCACTTTAACCTCAAACAGATGCACAACCTACCAGACATAGAACTATACACGTTCCTCAAAATAAGAACAGCCATCACCAAGGCAAACCTAAACAAAGGAACGCCCACCATCATACAGTACATGAGCAACCTCAACAAGGTTGGACACCAGACAGCGCAGATCTACAAACTCCTGAGCCCCAAAACATCTACCCTGAATGCAAAAACAACAAACTCCTGGGAGACACTGTACACAAGACATATCAGTGAGGAAGAAAAGGGTAGGCTATGGAAGTCAGCCACAACTCGCACAGACAAAATACTGGCTCTTACACAGAGCCTTCTGGACTCCTGCCAAACTAGAACAAGCATTGGAAATGCAATAGGTCTCGCAGCATTAGAGTTAGTGCTTTTAGAATTGTTTATGGGTTTTTTTGGTAAATGTTTAGCATTTTTGTTTCCTGTAGCCAATGCTAAAGAATTACAAATAAAAAAAGCCATAAACATTTCTAAAAGCTCTAACTGAAATGGTCTGAGACCTATTGCACTGTGTGAGGGTGAGGTATTGAGGGTGAGTGAGGGTGAGCGTGAGGGTGAGTGAGGGTGAGGTGTTGAGGGTGAGGTGTTGAGGGTGAGTGAGAGTGAGGGTGAGTGAGAGTGAGGGTGAGTGAGAGTGAGAGTGAGGGTGAGGGTGAGTGAGGGTGAGGTATTTGTGTTCATCAGTAGCTAGTGTTGTGCAACTCAGACATTATTAGAACAGTGCTAAAGACTAAGTATACCTGTGGTGCGCTGGAAATGCCTGTAAGGGGAAAACAAATTGTAGTACATATTACAGGTATACGTATCCAAACACTGAATGCCAAATTACTTCATAAAATTCGATAGTGACTGTACAAGTGTATCAATAAGAATAAAGCAGGTACTGGAAACCGTGATGGCTTAGTGCCTAAAGTGAGCTAGGGTGATTATCCAAGCCCCTTGTGAAAAAACATGGCTTAAAACCTTAAAAACAGCAGACAATAAATAGTGCGAGACTCACCTAATGGTCTCAATGATCCAGGTATCAACAGTTCCTGGCAGTCAACACATCAGGCTAGGTCTCCCTTAAAAATGGAGCTATGTAGAAAGGGGAGTAAAGAATCCGATATGATGCAGTCTAGTGTTATCTCCACCTTGTGTGTGTAAGCTAGCTGGAGGTTTCGGGAAACATCGCCCCAATGAATTGTTTAATGAGAGCGACCTTTGACTGAGTAACCTGAAAAGGTTATGAAGGATTACTCTAAAAAAATTGCTCTAAAAATGGCACTTGGCTGAGGGTATGCTGCTCGTATGTTTCTATAACAATGTACATTATCGGGTGAGTCCGGCATGGTTAGGCTCTTATTGAGGGAACCGGTTGTCATGTGGCGGTGCTAGCTGTGCGTGTCACAATCTGATTATATGGCCGCAGATTATGTGTATGCGAAGACACTCCCACCGGTATATCCCTCTGACCTGGCTTGTGGCGTCTAGGTGGACGACAGGGCAGGCGGCAAGTTGTTGGTGTCTAACAAGTACTACAGAGGCTGTCCTCGATTGTATACTCGCAAGAGCTCGCTAAAGCGTCTCGTAGTTGGCCACACTGGCGGTATGGTGCGGTAGCAACTCGCGCCCGTGTCTCTAGAAGTGCCATTAATACATGGTATCGTTGCAGCCTCAGTAGAGGCGACTATGCCGGTAGTGCTTAAAGAACCTGTATCTTATAGCGGGCCAGCTGGTCTGCGTGCGTTCTCTGCAGTGATGTTCCAGACAACCGCATCGAAACCTGAAACATGTTGGGCGTGCATTCGCGGGCCAATCCTCACCTTAAAAAATCTGTATCAAGTGGGGCGCACAGTTTACTTACGTATCGTAGTCCTGTGTGGCTCATTACGACCTACCCCCACTGCCGGGTCCGGGAGGTGCCCGAATGTTGTGGTGGCGGCCATTAAATGAGCGTGAGCATCATGTGACCGGAGTAAGTTGTGTACCCGATCACATGTGAAGCTTGAGTTACGGCGGCATCCATTACAGAGTGGAGTTAATTAGCCTGAGTGTCAGTATTGGTTCTATTGGGCAGGGGAATGCTCCAATAATAGTTACATCACCATGAGATTGTAGAGCATATATTTACTACGAGCATTAAAACGGTTTATAAGGAATGTGCAAATGCTGTGTAAAAAATGTGTGAAAATACCGCCAAGGCCACAAAAGGATCTAGCGGAGGGAGGGAAATGTTTAATATGTGGTGAAGTGTACAAACAGCGAGTTGTCTAGCCAATGGTAAGGGAATCGTTGTGAACACACATCTTGTATGCGACACGGCGATTGGTTAGGTTTCACAGTAGGGGCGAGCGGGCGGGCAGAGAGAGTGAGGGGGCGGAGCGGGGGTGTGGGAGGAGTGCGGCTGGCTGCCTGATAGAGTGGAGAGCGGGTGGGCAGAGAGAGTGAGGGGGCGGAGCGGGGGTGTGGGAGGAGTGCGGGAACAGACGGGAGGGGAGGAGAGTAGGAGGAGGAGTAGGGGAGGCACGGCCTAGCGGCCGTGCAATCAAGAAGTGAGGGGGCGGGAGAGTAGGCAAGGCAGGCGGCTGGGGCCATGTGCACGCGCTTTTAAGCTCAATGCGCATGCGCATTGAGCTTAAAAGTCA
The DNA here is from genome assembly GCF_964263255.1 of Lissotriton vulgaris. Lineage (NCBI taxonomy): Eukaryota > Metazoa > Chordata > Amphibia > Caudata > Salamandridae > Lissotriton > Lissotriton vulgaris. The sequence continues at coordinate 67,792 of NW_028246007.1, forward strand.
CGGGCACTGCAAGGAATCGCCACGATTCCTTGCAAGTTGGATAAAGAGTCGATGAGCCCCCATAGTCCCGCTTGCTCGATGCGCATGCGCATCGACAGGCGAGACCTAAAAAGCAGGCATAAGAGACAGTGACACATGCTGGAACTGCCAAAGGGAGACAGGAAGCCTAGAGCACCTCATCTTCGAATGCCCCAAGGTCAGGACGTACTGGACAAGAGTGAGCAACCTGATCAACACTGTCGTAGGGAGAAGCATGCAACCAGGCTTCGTATGGCTAGCCACCGCATTCATGGCACCAGACTTAGGAAGCAAGGAAGAGAGAGACCGAGTAGACATCCTACTTACAGCAGCAGTTAAAACCATATTAGCGAATTGGAAAGACACAGCCAAAGCAACATTCAAGAGCTGGATAAACTGGGTCACCTTCCTCAGAGGAGCAGACAACATCACAGGGAATTTCTCGCCCAGCCACAACGCTAAGAATGAAATGTGGGCGGCCCTAGATGCACACCTGGGGTCACACAAACCCCCGTAAACGCACAACCTACCAACGCACACCGCCAGCACGCAGCCAAGGCTAAGAGAGCCCCCCCCCTCTCCACCTTTCTCTCTTTCTTTCACCTTCTCCAGGGGAAAATCCGCCGATTAACTATGTATACTCGGGGCAAACATGTAACCAGACAAATACCAAGAACTCCCCGCTGTAAATATCCCCCCCCCCTGCATTACTACTGTACTTTATTGGAAAATCTTCTAAATAAAATATTTTTGAAATAAAAAAAAAGACCAAATTATCCACCTGATTTGCATACGGCTGGGTCCAAACTAAGGTGGCATGGTGAGCAAAAAAACAATGGGTTGGAGTGCTACCCCAAACAATTGTCGGTGGTTGGACTTATCGCAAAAGGTCTCCCATCACCTTTAGTGTGTTTCATGTACCAGCCTAAGTGGCTTTTGTAAGCCCAGGTGTGGGTCCTGTGCTCATTGTGACACTGGAACCAAGCTGTACCCGGCTGATAAGACCATAACTAGGGTGAAACCAATCCTAGTTTGTTTGTGTTTCGGTACAGCAGTTCGAGCTGGACTGTTCCCATGAGGAGCAGGGTCAAGACTGATTTGTATTTGGCTAGGTCAAAACTGAGGTGGCATGGTGGGCAAAAGAACGATGGGTTTGGATGCTACCCCGAGCTATTACCAGTGGTTAGGCTTAATGCAAGCAGCCTCCAATTATCTTTTGTGTATTTCAGGATATTGATATTTACCATTGGCATGCTAGGGCTTAAAACAAGCTTATTCCATTTGGAGAACATAATTTTTAATTTTGTAAACTAGCCTCCATAAGGTGACAATAGCAAGTAGCCATGGCTTACTCAAGGGGATGGTAAAGGGTTGGACTCAAAGTATTAATACTAAAAATGCTCAATACGTGCCCAAATGATATTTTTAGGTCTCGGCCTAGTGATACACTGCGCAGCAGTGTTCGCGCAGCCAGAGTCCTTTTGGCAGGGTTTTCAAAATGGACCTGGAAATTCCACACGCGTGTTTATTTCCTATGGTCCATTTTGATTGGTCTTTGCGTGCGTGTTGTTTTTTGGCAGAACACGCAATAGGCCATAGGCGGTCGCGTAGCTCCACCCATGGCCTATTGGTGTCTGTTACGCGCACCAAAGCCCATATGTTTTCAATTATCTTGCCCAGACACGGGCGCGATAATTGAAAACATATGCTTCGCAGTGGCGCACGCGCGAGCACCACTCGCGGGCGTTTTTTTTTTTTTTTACAATAGCTTTCAGTGTTGCTTGTGTATTTTTTATTGGCCTGCCAAGAGTGTTGTCATTGATTTGACTAAAAATGCCTTCCATATCTTTAAGGTGAGCTCCCAGCGCCTATTTAATTGTAGCTGTGGTATTTCCAGTGTGAAGTGCCGAAAACGATCAAGAGCAGGGAAAAGTGAGATTATTTATTAGACAAAAAAAAATGCATACTTTGTTACTCCAGTCATCTTCCTTCTGAGGCTTGTTAGAGAGCAGGCCCCTGGCAGCTCCGGCTGAAGAGAGAGCTTTGGGGGTGCGGGGGCTCGTCGCCATCACCAAGCGCATCTGGAGGGACGGGCCAGGCTCCCTGGAACACATTAATAACAATTCACCCGAGCAGGGGGCCTTTGTTCTCGTAATAAGATTGTTTTTGAACAAGGCCCAATGCCCCGGAGGCCTATTCGCTCACTTGAACGGGGCTTTAGCGTGAGAGAAACGCACCGCTGCCAGTAGAAGCGGTGGCCGTCTCTGGGAGGCCCTGGTGAAGGCAAGCCTTCCAGCAGAGGCGTTAAGAAGGGGGAGGATGAGGGTGGGGGGCGGCACGGCAGATCCGCACAGTCCTCCAGGGGATATAGGGGACTCAGGGGACCCTCATCCCATTCTGCAGTGGTGGGCAGACATGTTGCATCACTGCCTACCAGCAGGGGGGGTAACACAGCACCCTGATGCGTAGGGTTGGGGGATACAGCCCACTAGGGTGTGCCCAGTCCTTCAGAGGGCCCCCTATTCAGACAAAGGCCAATTAATATCCATATGATATAGGGGACTCAGGAGACCCTCATCCCATTCTGCAGGGGTGGTCATTCATGTTGCATCACTGCCTACCAGCCCCTACGGCACATGGGTGGGGGTATAGCCCACTAGGGGGCACCCAGCCCCTCAGAGGACCCCTATTCAGAAAAAGACCAATTAATATTCATAAGATATAGGCCACTCTGGGGACCCTTGTCCAATTTTGCAAGGGTGAGCAGTCATGTTACATTACACCACTGCCTGCCAGTACATGACTGCAGCCTGCAGCAGGGTAAGACACATGAACTCTTATATCACTACACAGCCCACTTCTGAGGGTATAATGACCGTTAATGGCTTTCTACCACCTTAGGCTCAGGCATACAGTGGGGAAGAGGGACTTTATCAACTTTTATAGCCAAAACAAGGAGGACTACGATTCCTATATGTGAAAGACCTGATACAGGCAGGAGACTCCTGACTTTTTAAAGCCAAAAATGGCTTCATTTTACCTGTCTCTCACCCGTCTAAACTCTCTTCAGCATGCCAACTGGGACAATACATTCCCCCAATTTTTCCCCAACGTCTCCCACTTTGCTATTTTTAAAGCTGACATGTATGATAATGCTATTAGACCACTTCACTCACTGAGGGTAGAATGTTCAAGACTAAACAGGGACAAACAGAAAGGCAATATTGTAGTATTGGACTAGAAGGCGTATATGTCACTCCATTGTATTCAGTTGAGCTTCCAGTAGTACAGTGTTCTAATCGCCATTATTTCCCCGTCCCCCAAATTCACTATTCTTTATCTGATTATGTAGAACTATAACTTATTTCTGGCCCTGCCATTATTTGTACTGAAGATGGAGATGCAACATTTTGCTTCCACTCTACTGCCTGGTTTCAAGGTTACTAGAGTTAATTAGAAACCAAAACATGAGAACCTATTTGAGATTGAGTGTAAAGCAACTTAAAGCGAGGATTCATTCAATGTGTAAGATGAAACATCAGTGAACATCTAACACATAATGGCTAATATCTTGGGTGCCCTGGAGTAGGCTCCCCTCAACCAAAAAAATATATATATATTTATGCCTTGGCTTTCCCCTTGCCATGCACAGCCATGGACTCCCTTTAAACCCTCAGTCACACATTCATGGTGTTTGCCTTCTCTTTCTTTGGGTTCAGGTTGGTGGTGGTGGGCACACATTTTTCCGGGATCTAAATCTCTCTACTCCTAACCTCCCTACATCATCCTCCTCCAGAGGCTTCCCGCTGGTACATTCAAGCAGGGGACCGGTCGTGCCCCCTGGGACTTGTAGTGTACAAACCAGGACGCCATTTTAACCCAAGCCAGGCTGTTGCCAGACCACCATCACAAATAAATAAATAAACAAGGGAACAGCAGGTTAGTTGGGGAAAAATGCAGCGGGGGAGAAAAGATGGCTTTAAGAACACATGCGTTCCAATAGACTCAATTCAGGGGAAGACGGTTCGGTTTATAAAGCAAATAAATGTGTTATTTTGCTTATCTCCGCCCTGTAATTGGCTCTGCTTCAATTGGAGAAATACATTCTCTTGATTACTTTTAACATCTCCCGCTTTCTAAAATGTTAGTATGTATGAAAATCTTCCGCCTGTAATTCTCCGTCAAATCGTTGCGACCCACTACACCGGGTCATCCTGCATGTTAAGACTTCCATTTATAAATAAAATTAGATCATTTTTGTTTTCTCTCCCTACTAGTACAGCACTCTCTCTGATATAATGGGGGGATTCAATTCTAACGATTTTTTAAAACTCTATCATCCTCTTAGATGTTCCCAAATATTGGCAAGTATGATCCTCTCAACTGTTTCTGTTACTAGAATTACTTTCAGTCGCTCCTGGGCTCCTGCACAAACTATACCGTACCTTTGGATGCACTTCTCTCACAGGTCCCTCCATACTTGTTGCCTGGGGTGTCGGATGTGGAGGGGGCAATTTTGTGGCGTGGGGTGGGTCAGTCCGGTGTCCCTCTATTCGGGTGCCTGCTTGCGGGGTGCAGACCCACGGCAGAAGGGTGGCTTTTGCGGTTGTGCTGCTTCGTGCTGTCTGGGGGGGGGGGGTCCAGTCCACCGATGGCTCGCTCAGTTCTAGTTGTGTATTCGGTGGCGGTGTGAAGGGTTTCCTTCACCCTGTTGGCTCTGTGGCATGTGGGCATGTTCTGTGGTCGCCTTTTGCTGGGCGTGCTTACTTCACTTTCTGGGGTGGCTTCTGGGTAAGTCCCTTTTGTTGGACTTGTGGGATTGACACTTTCCGGTCGCTCTTGGCCAGGGTTCTTGCCTTTGCGTGGCAGACTACGGGTGATTTTTGAAGAATTTCTCCATGACAATTTATTCTTTCTTGTCTTATGACAACCTAATCTTGGAACAAATACAATTGCTCAGTGATTTAAGCCATTGCTGGTGCAACTGTGTCTGACCAGCAAGCCAGCTCTGCCTTTCACCATAACTAGGACCCAGGATACCATCGCGGGTGATAGTGCACATTACAATGCCGGCCGCTCGGGGTCCACGCATGGGACCCGCTAACAGGACAGCCGCTTTAGTGCCACATGAGGGCACAGGCAGCAGCCTTCTAGTGTATCGGACCCTCAGGGTGTGGTAAATAAATTTACCGTACTATTTTTCCATATAATTATCAATACAAGACAGCTCATTCAAATGAGAGGCAGAGTCCGTGGTATCTGAGTCATACGGGCTTTAATGGACAATGATCCTCGAGGATGGATATCATGTTCCGTCACCACTAAGGTTCGGGAAGGGACATTCAACGTTTATTAGCATTACACATTATATATAGTAAAGTAGCACAATTGAATCCAATACAGTAGGCGTAACAGGTGAAAAGAGAGAGATAAGAACACATGTGCGTAATAGGAGGCGTGTAAGAAGGCGTACACATGGGCGTGCACTGTACATGTCAGAGAAACGTAACAAGAAACGTCACGTGTGGGTAGATGCATAGAGAAAGTTGCAGGATCAGCAGAAACCTCTGACCTGTATGCGCGCGCAACTAGCATGACGTGCAACTGGGGGCTTTGACTTTAGCACTAGTGGAGGAGACTGGTGTCTGGAGTGTCAGGGCAACCTGTACCTATAGCATATCTGGTATCTCATGTTTGGAGGATGTAGTGTCTGTAGTAAAAGGTCTCTCGGGCAGAGGCCGTACAATACTGAATGCTGGTGCGTGCATACGTGTCTTGGTGCAACGTGCGGAGCCAAGGCCTACCATGGTAACGGATTCAGTAAATCACTTGCAAGGAGGACAGGAAGGCCGAGCCCTTTGCTCTGTAGCCAGGAATATGTTTACCTATTTCACTAGACTGGAATGTGTTTTCGAGGAGGCTGAGCAGATAACTGTAGGCAAAACATGAATTTGGCAGGTAGTCCAGGCCGAGCCGGGCACCGCTGCGCTGGCAGGAAGTAAGGCAGGGGTCAGGGATGCGTACAGCTTTCGGAGACAGGAGAGATGAGGCAAAGAGGCCTCGTTTAAGGGCCTAGCTCGACTGGGCCAGGAAACATGGAGAAAAACGTGTGCGAAATTCAGAAGTGCGCCATGTAAAGACGTTGGCACCGTATGCCTAGAAGCCTAATTAACGGGATTTCTTTGCATGACTGAATAGCTAACATGTTAAGGATGGACGCAAATGTATTTGCGTCTGTCTAGCATGTACAGAACAGAAGTTACACGACATACATGGAACATGGGTGCATGGATAGGGTGCGAGTGGGGGACACATTAGCTACCTGAAAATTTCTATTACCTCATTCCCTCCTTGGACCCTACTACACCCTTCAGGATATATCTATATTCATGAGACCATCTATCTGTTCGTAAAGCATCATTTGTTCATCTTTCTTGATTCGGGAACGGGAACGTGTACTTGGACGGGGAATACAAGCTGTGGCGCACAAGCCGCAAATCGCTGGCCCACATTGCAGACAGAGACAACAACTGAATACTATGACCAATATTATCCCTAGGAATGACAACAACTTCCATCCCCAGGCAGAAATTACACTCCAGAACCAACCGGACCAAGTCCAGGAGCCTGGATTCTGGTGTATCAGGTGAGCTATTTCATGAAGCCGAGTTATGGCCTTATACACGGACGGCGCGTTATTTGGAATAAACACGCAACAACTGGATCCGATGACTCTACAAGCCCCGCCCCTATCTGCCAGGATGACGTCAAGGACAAGGCGATTTTGAAGAACAACAAGTCTCATAGCAGACTGTTCCTCGGTCAGGTTTCCTAAAGCAGATGTAGTCTCGTTCACTACTGCTTCCAAGGTTCTAGTTAACTTGCGTATTAGTTTACTATCTGAGACAGTACCTATGAATGGAAAAAATCCTTTATTGAAATCTATATATTGTTCTAATGTAGTTTCAGTTTGATCGACAAGTGGGATCTTGATCTCCCTTCTATGTCTTACATGAACAAGATGTGGATTTCTGTGATAATCAGGCGGGGCTAGAAAAACAGGTGGCAATAGGAACGCAATATAGCACGACCCATCCCAATCCAATGGCAGACGTATATAGGCTGTCTGACCACATATGAAGTAAGAATGGCGGGAGGCTCTGAAAGTAGGCTTTCCTTTATCACTGAATTTGACAACAGTATTACAATCACTGTGTCCTAGATGTACTGAACCATTCTTTCTGACACATAATTCACCTTTCACTGGTAAAACTGTAATAAACGGCAAGTCCGAATTAGTCTCAGACTGCACATTCAGGATCCTGAGGTTAAGCGTAAAATTACCTAATCCATACACTTCATTTTCTAGATCGGTCCCTGTCCTCTGGGGAAGACCTTCTTGGTCTGGGAAACATATTTTATTCATGACTGTATTCAGGTTCCCCCATATCCAATTGCCTTGGGAAACCTTGGACTTACTATCTAGGGAAGACAATAAAATAAACCATGCACCACACGAACCATTATGTGTGAACGGATAAGGAAAGAGGGGCAGAGCTCCCTTGTATTTCTGATAGGGAGGGAGTCGGCCACATACCCAGCAATTAGTGGCATTGCTGGTCTGGTGTGAATGATGTAACATACGGATGAATGTATTGTTGCGCATGGCTAAACGATAGGATAATTCATGTGGGGGCAGGTCACTAAAAGTGTGCTCCACAGTGTCATTAGAAGAAACATGTGTAAGTGAATCAAGAGGAAAGAAAATGTGTAACATTAGACTAATGCATATAATCGTAAGACTCAGAAGAAACATCGAGATCAAGGCAATTATGCATCTACTGTGCAAGACTTTACAGAACTGTTTTCTTTTCTTGATACGCCTATCTCTCTGACTACTGGGGTCTATTCTATACATGTCAGAAACCTGTCTAACCGCTTCACCCGAGGGGGACTTAAACAATTAAACTGTCTGACTTACTAGACCTCAACTTTGACTTATACTCCTGCTGTGGAGTTTTCTCTAACAGGGGGAGTTTAGTATCAGTGTCTGGAATGTGGCAGTCCTGGGAAACAGTTTTTGGCGGAAGTCCATAAAATTTCTTCACATGGCTCGAATGCAGCCAGCCCTTCCTTCCTTCTACTTTCACAGCGGTCCTTGTGGTCATCAGAACGATTTTGGGCTCCTTCCAGCGGGGCTCCAGAGGGCTTGATCTGTCGAAATTGCGGACCACGACGATGTCACCGGGAACAAGTTCATGCGATTTCACCTCGGTGTTGTCTGGGAAGGCTGCCGCGACCTGTAAACGACAAGATTGTAGTGCAGACATCAATGCAGCCAAGTAATCTGTCAGCATAGAACTGTCAACATCAGTAATTTTACGGGGCATAGGCGTCCCCCACATATTCGGAGGCCTACCAAAGACCACCTCATACAGGGATAGCCCTGTCCTAGAATGAGCTACCATTCGCATGTAAAAGAGGGCAACTGGCAAAGCTACCATCCAATCTACACCTTTATCTGCACATACTTTAGCAAGACGGGTTTTCAGAGTCTGATTGTGTCTCTCCACGAGACCAGCTGCCTCGGGATGTCGGACATAGTGGAATTTCCATTGGTAACCTAACAGGAGTGATACCTGCTTCATAAGCTCGGACGAGAATGGCTGACCATTATCAGAGTACACGACACAGGGCAAACCGTACCGCGGGAAAAACTCACGTACCAGCTGTTTGGCAGTGGTTACAGCAGTGTAATCGGGGACTGGATATGCTTCTGTCCATCGGGAAAGAGCACATACGACTACGAGGACATACTTAAATCCTCGGCATCTGTCCATCTGGATATAATCCATCTGGAGGACTTCAAAAGGATGGTCAGGAGGATGAAATCCACCCTGTTCCACGGGGACACCTTTTCCTGGATTGAACTGACAACAGATCATGCAAGTACGCACTTTCTGTTTTGCGGCTGCTCGTAAATGTTTGTTGTACCAGAGATTCTGTAAACTGTCTAACATGGCTTTCTCTCCTAAGTGTGCTGGACTATGTGCTGTGTTAATAATGACTTGAACCATAGAGTCGGGGAGGAACCATGTGGCTCGTCCCTTCGTCATCCATCCCTGATCTGTCTGGATCCCTCCTTGTTCAGTCCATTTCTTGATTTTATCTGGTGTTGCATGTGTCTGTATGTCGAGTACATCTAGAGTGGGATCCTTAACTGTCAGGCAATGTGTCGGTGTAGGTGTGTAAGTCTTTGTCATGTCAGTCGGAATGTCTGTCTGGGCTGTGAATTTGGCTGTACGATCTGCCAGGTCGTTACCCTGGGAAATACTGTCGGTGACTTTAGTATGTGCTTTGCACTTCATGATGGCTATGGCTGTAGGCAAGTGTATTGCTTCTAACAGGGCTTGAATGAGGGGACCATGCTGGATCTTGGTACCGTGAGAAGTTAAAAAACCTCTCTCTTCCCAAAGGACTCCGAAGTCGTGAACGACTCCGAATGCATACTGTGAATCTGTGTATATGTTAACTTTCTTGTTCTTGGCTAGTATACAGTCTTGGGTCAGAGCAATAAGCTCTGCAGCTTGAGCAGATAGTGTGTCAATACGGTGTGTTTCTATGACTTCAGTTTCGGTGGTCACTGCGTAGGCGGCCACTAATTCTCCTACACTTGTTCTTATACATGAACCATCCACGTAAAGTGTCAGGTCTGGGTCGGTCAATGCAATGTCTGTCAAGTCTTGTCGGGGCTTCGTTACTGTATTTATGACTTCAACACAGTCATGTGGTGTCGGATCTGTTGTACTCGAGGGTAACAATGTGGCAGGATTAAGTATGTTGCAGCGTCTGATTTCTATGTGTGGCTGGAACAGTGTCAATTCATAACCTGTCAATCGTGCTATGGTCAAGTGCTGAGTCTGGGTGCGGTTCAGAAGAACTTCCACGGAATGTGGAACCTGTACTGTCAAGGGATGTCCTAACACTATTGAATCGCTTTGTCTGATAGCTAGAGCTGTTGCTGCAACTGATTTCAAGCACGCAGGCAAGGCCTGGGCTACGGGATCCAATGTACTAGAAAAATAAGCACAAGGCTTATGGTGTCCTGCTTGATCTTGTGTGAGAACAGATAATGCTGTGCCATCACGTTCTGTGACGAAAAGTGTAAAAGGTTTGCTGTAACATGGTGTCGCTAAAACTGGTGCTTGACATAATGCTTTCTTCAGGTCATTAAAAGCTTGTGTATGTTCCTGAGTCCAAGGGAGGACAGTCGAAGTCGCTGCCTCCTGTGTTGTCAACTGTATGAGTGGCTTGGCTAGATATGCATACTGAGGAATCCATTGTCTGCAGTACGAAGTGAGGCCAATGAAGGCCCGTACTTCCTTTTGTGTCTTGGGTTGTGGCAGATGTGCAATTAACTGGACACGATCTGGTGTCAACTGTCTACCCCTCTTGGACAGCAAGTGCCCAAGGTATACCACTTGCTGGGCACAGAATTGGAGCTTCGAAGGGGACACCATGTGCCCTTTTTCGGCTAGAAAATACAAGACTGTCAGTGACGCGCGCTCGCAGTCACGTTCGATCCGTGCTGTGATCAGTAGATCATCAACATACTGGAGCAGAGCAGTGTCAGTAGGCATGTGAATACTGTCTAGTTGTCTCTTCAGTGCTTGGCTGTAAATACTAGGACTTTCCGTGAACCCTTGAGGTGCACGTGCAAATTTGAAGCTTCGGCCATTTAAACAGAATCCGAAAAGGTATTGGCTATCAGGATGAATGGGGACGCTAAAGAAGGCGTTCTTAAGATCAATTACAGTAAAGAACGCAGCTTCGGAATCAATGGCAGTCAATAGGGATGAAATGTCTGGGACCACTGGGTACTGTGGTACTATGCATTTGTTCAGCTCTCGAAGATCGATCACCAAACGATAAACTGGAGGTGCATTTGGGTCAGTTCGTTTAAGAATCGGAATGATAGGAGAATTACATACATTGGAGTCAGTTTCTACAACTACTCCTTGGGCAATGAGTTCGTCAATAATCTTCAGTAGGGCTGCTACAGCCTCGGGGGGCAATTTGTATTGGCGGATTCGGGGCAGTACAACACCTTGCTTGAGTGTGACACGATAAGGAGTAATGTGCATACATCCTACATTAGTTGGACCTTGCGCCCATAAATGCTGTGGAACATTTTTCAATCTTACATCAAAATCTCTCAACACATAATGACCCTTAAAGTCACGAAGGAATAATCTCACTCCTTCCGGAGAACAACATATAACAGCTCCTAGAGCTTTCAGTGTTTTAATACCAAGCAAGTTTTCAGGACAAGATTTCGTAAGCAATAAATCTGTAGTACGGGATAATGGACCAACTGCAAGGGGAAATGGCTTTGATACTTCGTTAACAATTGGCTTTCCTGAAAATCCAAGGGAAACATTCTGTGAGCCTGAGAGGGGTGCCCCTGGGACCTCGTCATGACTAATGGTAGTTCTGCTCGCCCCCGTGTCAATCAAAAATTTTCTGTCTTTCCCTAATACCTGACTATGTACATAGGGACCATCTTGATCTACAGGAACCTCAATAAGGGGCAAGCCAACCTCCCTCTCTAGGCTGTTTCATGTGTACTGCTGATAATCGGGATAATCGGACTGTGCATACTGGTACATTTGCTGTGTGACGTGTTGTGTTGCGGCAATGGGTTGGGGTTGGGGTACAGCTACTGTCTGTTGCTGTGCATGCTGTGGAGGAGGTTGCGGATTCTGTGGAATATTCTGTTGAACGTGTTCTGGTCTAGGCGGACGTGGTCTTTCTTTCGTTTTGCCTGTAGCAATATTGTGTCTGAGAACGGCACATTCATTTATAAAGTGACCTGGCTGTTTGCAGTAATTGCAATTCCCTTTAACAGGAGCTGCAGAATGACTAGTCTGTGAGTTCTGTGTGTTGCCCCTTTTCTGACCATCTCCTGGAACAGACTGGGCAACTAGTACTTTCATTTTGGTGTCTTTCATACGTCTCTGTTCATGATCGTGTTCCTCTCTAATTCTGTTCTGGTGGTACTGTAACATCTGTAACATTTGGGAAGGCGTATTAGCTTGCCATGTACTTTCGACTTTCAATACTCTATTCTTAATCTGTGGTAAGGAATTCTCTACTAATTTGGTCACAAAAAGATGTGGATATGATTCGCTACTTGTTTTCAGGCCACTATTAATAATGAAACATTTCTCGAATCGGGAATAAAAATCACTAGTGTCTTCGTCTTGTTTCTGTTTGCAGGCTGAGATTGCATCCCAGTCTTCCTTTTTAACTGTCAATAATCTAGGCAAAACCTGTACTAATAATCCTGGTAATGCTTTAGTTTTGTCCTCAAGACCTACACCTGGGGTACGTCTATTTTCCTCGTCTTCTAATTCAGTCCAAATAATCTTTTTATCTCCCACCTCCCATTCTTTTTCTTTCAGTTTTTCGTAAATCCCTGCTGGCAACAATACTTTTAGCATTTTAAGGATGTCGGAATATGTGTAATCGCCCATAAGTAACATGTCTTTTAATTCACGGTGAAAACCTGCAGGATCTTTATCGTGACAAGGTACAATTTTCTTCATTTCCAATAATTCCATTTTAGTCAAAGGAGTGTATACGAATACGCGTTCAAGCATACCTCCTGTACCCAGAACTGGGTGAACTTCTCGTAAGGGATTCTGTCTATCTAGGTGACATGGCTGTCTTACTGGGGGTGGAACGGAAACAAGATGTGGAGTTAGGAAGGTTCTGTATTTGTGACGTTGTTCTAGAATGATATCAATTAAATCGGTACCTAGGCCTCTCCATCTTCTCAGGAGTAAGTCTTGCAATAAATTATACAATGGACCTGGATCGGATTGCTGGTTTTCATATAAAGTAATGAGATGTTGGATCATGTATATACCAGCTAGTCGCTGTTCTTCTGGAGTAAGGCTCAAAAATGTTTGCACTACTAAATCATCTTTATATATACTGTCATCCCCGGCCCATTGGACTGCTGACCGGGCTAGTTCCTGATCACGTAAGGTATTAAGTTCATGATAACCTATTCTTTCTTTCAGTATTTTATCAGTAACTTGGAATATATGTTCAAGAGAACATTGCTCTGGTATCGGGGAAAGGAAACGTTTCTTGTTTTCTAGACGAATGGGTCTGTCAAAAGGTCTATCAAAAGAATACTGTTTAGGGAGTTTCACTCTACCTACGTACGCTATTTTATCCTCTGTCTCGGCTGGAGTTTCTGCTTCTTCCTCCTCCTCCTCCGAGGAGCCATTCTTGTCTGATTCGGCTTCTTTTTCAGCCTTCCGTCTGTTATGTATCGCTACTATTTCTTTACGGATCTTTCTGGACATGGCATCTATACAAGTCTGTTTGTCATGTTTACAATCTGCAATATTTTGACCCCATTTTATCAGGACATCCATCTCCTCTTGAACAACACCTGGCTGATCTTGTTCCCTTATCAAACAATTAATTAAGAATCGTAATAGTAGACCCTGTGTCTCCACTTTCTGATATGCCATAGCTTCACGAATACATTCAGGGTTCTCCCCTGTCATAATAAAATGATATATTTTGTCTAGATAGTCTGTCATTCCTGGTAACAACACCAAATAATCTGTAACACGTCGTAGACGTAACGAGGCTAACATCATGTCTCCTTTCTTACCAGGTACTGGATCATATCTACAATCTGTAAGATACTGTCTAAGCTTTTCATATGTCATTGCTTTCGGAGTACGCTGTGTTGCTAATTCTCTCATTGTCACTCGTTGTAACTGTGGCGGGGTGTGAAGGTGACCTCCTACAGCACCTCCTGAAACAGAAGCGTGGGCATGACCTGACGTCATGGCGTGTGGGAAAGGTACATGTAACGGGGACTGACTCTGGGTTGTATCTGTCGAAAAAGGATTGTGAGGACCAATAATAGGGGGACCAGTAGCAGCAGCAGTAGGGGAAGTGACAACAGGTGCGGGAAGCGAGTCTTGGCGTGGAGGGGTCGTGGCTTGATCAGCCGGAACATGCTGCTGTACATTGTTAACGGGTGCTACGGGTACATTGGTATATGCTGGAGCTCCGTCATCTAAATAGGAAGAAAGGAAAATGTCTGCTGCAGTCTGTTTGTGACGGAGTTTAGTCGGAACCAATGGTGGTGGCAAGTTACGGGGTACTTCCGGGGTCGCTTTGGGCAGGCCCTCGGCAAGAACTGGATACATGCCTGTAATTAGTGCATTTCTTTGGCGGTCTACTTGTTCTAATCTGACCTGTTCTCCTTCTTCTAGTAACTCTTTTTCTCTGGCTTTTTCGGATTCTTCTCTACTTTTCTCTGCTTTTCTGATTGCTTTTTCTGTTCTTCTATGCGATTCTTTACGCCATAATTCTATGGCATCTTTCTGGGATTGTCTGGCTTTCTTTTTCCATAACGCTTCTTCTACTCTCATGATGCAATCTGCATCCCATGTCCCTGAGACAGGCCATCTAAACTTCTCTTCCAGATTCTTGGTGTAATCCACCCATAAGTCTAAACACAACACAGCATCTAAGCCATGTTTGTGGTACATAAAATATCCTGGAGTGTCCCTAGGCGGGACAGGAACTGCTTTTTCGAGTATCCCTTTTCTAGTTCCTATCTGACGTAATTTTGAAAACAGCGGCATGATTCGAGTGATTCGGACGTGAGCACAATAAACACAGTAATAAACAGTATACAATCATTCACCCCACAACATTGAAACACATTAAAACATGCCGGACTGAAATTACCTGGAACACAGAAAACACATATTCTGAAAAACTCTCGGAATAAAACTGAATAACTAGATGCACTGCTAAAACAGTACAGACCGGTCTCATAAAGAGACACGTCGGACCGTATCCACCTAAGTGAACACGTCAGGACCAGATCTGTGTACCCAAATCTGTCTTCACCGGGCACAAATTAATGAACCCGTCTAGATGCGTTCCCAACAACGGTACTCACCGGGAAGCAAGAAACTGAAGGCCTCGGAAACTGGACTGGACTGGACTGCTACGACATCTGACTGGCACGCATCACGCTACCACGCATGCGCTTCGGAACAGGTGGGCCTCCGGACACCTCGGACCTTGCTCTCTCGACTAGGGCTCTGGTCGGGATCCTCCGCATTCCTCACCGCCTCGTCTGGACGCCGGACCGCAGTCTCCGTCTCCCTCGTGGGCCCGAGGGAAGAATAGCAGGAAAACCCGCAAACGTGCACGGTTTCCGTCGGGGCAGTAGAAGGGGTCAAAGGCCGCGTGACTTCACCGGCGAGTGGGGAAGGGGGGTCCCTGTTCGGGCGCCAAATTATGTGGTAAATAAATTTACCGTACTATTTTTCCATATAATTATCAATACAAGACAGCTCATTCAAATGAGAGGCAGAGTCCGTGGTATCTGAATCATACGGGCTTTAATGGACAATGATCCTCGAGGATGGATATCATGTTCCGTCACCACTAAGGTTCGGGAAGGGACATTCAACGTTTATTAGCATTACACATTATATATAGTAAAGTAGCACAATTGAATCCAATACAGTAGGCGTAACAGGTGAAAAGAGAGAGATAAGAACACATGTGCGTAATAGGAGGCGTGTAAGAAGGCGTACACATGGGCGTGCACTGTACATGTCAGAGAAACGTAACAAGAAACGTCACATGTGGGTGGATGCATAGAGAAAGTTGCAGGATCAGCAGAAACCTCTGACCTGTATGCGCGCGCAACTAGCATGACGTGCAACTGGGGGCTTTGACTTTAGCACTAGTGGAGGAGACTGGTGTCTGGAGTGTCAGGGCAACCTGTACCTATAGCATATCTGGTATCTCATGTTTGGAGGATGTAGTGTCTGTAGTAAAAGGTCTCTCGGGCAGAGGCCGTACAATACTGAATGCTGGTGCGTGCATACGTGTCTTGGTGCAACGTGCGGAGCCAAGGCCTACCATGGTAACGGATTCAGTAAATCACTTGCAAGGAGGACAGGAAGGCCAGGCCCTTTGCTCTGTAGCCGGGAATATGTTTACCTATTTCACTAGACTGGAATGTGTTTTCGAGGAGGCTGAGCAGATAACTGTAGGCAAAACATGAATTTGGCAGGTAGTCCAGGCCGAGCCGGGCACCGCTGCGCTGGCAGGAAGTAAGGCAGGGGTCAGGGATGCGTACAGCTTTCGGAGACAGGAGAGATGAGGCAAAGAGGCCTCGTTTAAGGGCCTAGCTCGACTGGGCCAGGAAACATGGAGAAAAACGTGTGCGAAATTCAGAAGTGCACCATGTAAAGACGTTGGCACCGTATGCCTAGAAGCCTAATTAACGGGATTTCTTTGCATGACTGAATAGCTAACATGTTAAGGATGGACGCAAATGTATTTGCGTCTGTCTAGCATGTACAGAACAGAAGTTACACGACATACATGGAACATGGGTGCATGGATAGGGTGGGAGTGGGGGACACATTAGCTACCTGAAAATTTCTATTACCTCAAGGGGACCAGAGGGCAGGTCATTTCCGGTCAGAGGTGGGCGGGGAGGAGGTATATATAGCTTTCCCTGCCCACTTGGAGCGCTCTTTCCACATTTTCACGAACCCTGATGCCGTTTCCCTCCCTACCGCATACCCGGCGTGAAGGAGGGAGTGGTGGGGGGGGGGGGAGGTTTGTATAATGTATTCTTTTGTGTTGCAGGTGGAGTTACAGGGCCATCCAGAGGCTGTAAGGTACATATGGGTATCAACAAGGGTGCAAAGGCCAAATATCCACAGGGAGGTCCTCCGGTTGGACCCTAGAGGAGCGACAGCGCCCCGTTATTCCTACGACGGTTGTGGACCTGAGCAACCGGGGGTTGCCTGGCAGGCTCCGCCCCCTATGGGGCGTGAGCAAAAGGGGTGGGCTGTTGGCCCAACGGTGGGAGGGTCTTTCCTCCCCCAAAATAAGGGAAACACCGTTGGGCAGGGCCCCGGTGTTATTTGGCTCATCAGGTGGCAGCGGTCGAGGGGCTGCCTGCCTTGGGATCGCCCGTAATCTAACCCACCAATCTTGGCATCTTTGTAATTCTAATAAACCTGCAGCAATGTTTCTCCACAAAGAAGGTGTCTTGTCTGGTTATTTCCATATGAGATTGCTGCATGGGTGGATGGTGAATGTTGCCGATATTGGCACTAATACACATACCAAGGCAGATACATTTATATCTTTCTCATGGAGAAATTCTCTAGAATCATTTGTATTTTGCAGTGCAGGGTCAGGAGTCCAGCCAGGTGGTGACTTACTGGAGGGTGTTGGTCGTGCGGGTTTGGTGGGTAGGACATACACGTGGCTGTCCAGGGGTTTCCCTGGTGGGTGGGCGTTTGGGTGGGGGTGCACCGGGCCATTTCATACTGCCGTGGGGTTGGCTGTGCCAAATTTGATGTTTAGGGCAGTGGGTGTGGGGGGACTTGTGAGAAATGTGCGATTGAGGGTATAGGTATAATCCAAAGTAAAAACAAAAAAATAGCCCTGGGGGTATTCGGCATCTCTCCCTAACCATGCCCATATCCCAATTCACTCTCACATGCAAGTCCCCAGAAAGTTCAGAAGAGTCCTAAAAAAGTGTCTTGTCAAAAATAGATGCAATCCAACTATATTTTTAAATAAACATAGGCAAAAACAATAAGTCTAGCTTCATGTTAGGGCAACTGTTTGGTAATCATTGGGCTCTAACACTATGGAGTCTCAAGGCGAAAGCGGCATGTCCTGTGCCCTGCCCCAGCACAGTGTGTGTGTGTTTCTTTGTGTGTATGTGATGTGGGAGTGTGTTCGTATGGTTGTGTGTGTGGGTGTGTAAGAGAGCGCGAGAGAGTATGTGTCTGTGTCCATACCCAGAGGCGCACACTGCACCAGTGCACGCGCCTCTCCTTTTATTTAAAAGCATTACCAGCTCGAGGCACACATGCACACCTGTATTGTGAGTGCCTCCAGGAGTACATGCGCTCTAACACTATGGAGTCTCAAGGCGAGAGCGGCATGTCCTGTGCCCTGACTCAGCACAGTGTGTGTGTGTTTGTGTGTATGCGATGTGAGAGTGTGTTCTTATGGATGTGTGTATGGGTCTGTGAGAGAGCGCAAGAGAGTATGTGTCTGTGTGCATACCCAGAGGCTCACACTGAACCAGTGCATGCGCCTCTCCTTTTATTTAAAAGGATTCCCAGCTCGAGGTGCACAACCACACACACAACCACATACACACACACAACCACACACAACTACACACACAACACCACACACACAGCCACACACACACAGCCACACAAATAACAACCACACATACAACCACACACACAACCACAACCCCACACGCAACCACACCCACACACAACCACAAGTACACACAACCACACACACACAAGCACACACAACCACACACACAACCACACATACAACCACACACACAACCACACACAACCACACCGTCAGTGCACCAGGCACAGACACCACTAGCCGTCAGTGCACGCTTCCACCAGGCACACACCGCCAGACGTCAGTGCACGCTTTCACAAGGCACACGCATACCACCAGACGTCTGTGCTTGCTTTCATCAGGCACACACACAGCAAAAGCCGTCAGTGCACGCTTTCACCAGGCACACATCACCAGCTGTCAGTGCGCGCTTTCACCAGGCACACACACCACCAGCCGTCAGTGCACGCTTCCACCAGGCACACACACCACCAGCCGTCAGTGCACACTTCCACCAGGCAAACACACCACCAGCATCAGTGCACAATTTCCACAGGCACACACACCACCAGCCATCAGTGCACACATCAATTATTAACGCATCCACAATTAACTATAGTAGCAATCGCAGTATGGCGCACTTTACTTTTAAACATATTAATCTAAAGCACAGCATGCCACCATTGCTACAAAAATAAATAAATAAATAAATACACATTTTTTGGCCTACAATTTATAGACTTTTGTTGCAGTTGGTGTTGCAATATTTAGCAATGCCAATAGCTCAAACTTAATTAATCCGAGACCTATTGCATTGTAAATGCTTGTTTAAGAAGACCTGATCTAGAGGAGGGAGATAGCGTGTGAAACCCCCAAATGGGGTCTAGGCAACTCAAAGTCACCTCATTCCTAGGCAAAGGTCTTCTTATACCACTGCACATGCAAAGCATTGTGTGCGTAATGTTCTGCATAAAAAGTCGGCCACCATAAGTACCACCTGGTCAGGCTCCCAATGATGGAATAGAACAGACACCATGCCACCATGAGACAAAGAGGGCCTCCGTCACTCACAGTATGTCACCCTTTCTGTGTCTGGGGGAGGGGTGCCCAGTAGCCCATAACAAAGTGACAAACCCCTGGGAAGTGAAGCCGCTTTGCCTGCCGCTCCAGTTGTGGTCTAGTGGGTTAGTTGGAAACTATGGAACCTTGTGACAAGTTTTTAATCCTGGGACTCCACATTTGGCCAAATTGTGTGATCTTGGCCAACCAAAGTTTGAATGTATTCCTCTGCTTCCTTTTTGGCAAGAATGGGAGTATTTAGAATGATCCTAATAGCTGTGTGGTTAAAAAGATGTAACCATTCTTACTATTACCCGCGAGGAGAGACAGTACCTAGTCTCATGGTCTATTTGCCGAAATGTATTAAGGTGCTAAAATTATAGACTCATTTGATAATATGTGAGCTTTAGACAGAAGTAACAGTGAAGAGAGGCAAGGTCTGGAGAAAGATGGGTCAGCGAAGAGCTGCTAAAATGCACAAACTGGGGATCGATGAGACAGCGAATATATTCTAGGCTGGTGCAGACATGGCAGAGTGAAGAGATGCAAACGGGTGTAGAGAAGTGTGTCAGTGAAAAGATGCTGGGCTGTTCATAAATGACGGAGACAGTGCAATGCTGGGGCTGTGGAGAGAAAGGGTGGGGAAGGGATCAGGGGACGGTAGTTTCAAAGGAAGTAGTGACAGTGAAGAGATACAAGAGGTGTGGAGAGATGAATGAGAGAAAAGAAGCTGGGTTTGTAGAGTGTTAGCGAAGTGAAGAGAGGAAAGGTTTGGAGTATAAAAATAATGACAGCACCAACGTACAAAGCTGCTGTGGAGTTTTGTATTATGAGGATTTGATATTTTGTAATACTTTTGTGTGTGGCTTAAAGAAATCAAGTTCTCCCTACAATGTCACTTATTCCAACCAAGGACATTATTGCTTTCAATATAAGATAACCAGAGTACTCCCCTATAACAAGCATTTACAATGCAACGGTCTCACCTTTGCAAAAGTTAGAGCTATTGGCATTGTAAATGACAATTTTTATTTATGTGTTGGTTTTGAAAACCGATAAATAAATGGCATTGTCATTTACAATGCCAATAGCTTAATCCCTCGCAAATGCCACACACAAACACACAGACCCACACCCACACACACACAGAGACCCACACACACACAGAACCCCGCACACACACAGCCACACAAACAGCCACACACATACACACAGAGTAGTACGGTTTCTTGAAATCATACAAATCTATCACAAAAAGCGGTACTATTAATGGAAGATTTACCAAATATAAATATCAGTGTCTGAAATTAAAAAGTCTGGAAATATCATACACAAGACTGCTCGTATTGCGGATTAGGGGTTTTTGACCGCAATCAAAGATTCCCTTTGAAGACCCAGAGCAGATAAACTCTACCTGACCACGGCCAAGTCTCTAGTGGAACCACTACTCAAAGTGTTCCAGGGCACTGCAAAACGGACCAACATTCAACATTTTCAGGCAAGTGTGTTTGTGTGATCTCAAGCGTGCAACAGGTTCTCTCAATAAGTGAGAAGATGTGCCAATGCCATCAAGCTTAAAAAATTAAAAAACAGACAATGACTGGGGAATTGCTCCCCCCCCAACTTACAAAACGAGATTACAGCCCCAATCACTATGCTAAGAAGTTGCTTGAATATTTCCAGTTCAAACTTACCGCACGCACAAGCAGAGCAAGAAGCCAACAACCCAGTTCTCATCATTCAAAAGGGTCGTTATGTCACATTAACATTTTGCCTAATGAAATCGCGATCTCTGCAACATTCACCCTGAAAATTGCTCCACAACCTCTAATACACCCCGCAACCTAGGAAGAAGGTGTCTGCATGGACAGTGAACAGCGCCAGCTCCTTTTTGTATAGATTCCAGTGGTAAATACAGAGTACAAGCTCTTTCTAACCCATGCGATGGAATGGCCCTCGCACTGAAAATTGGCACTCTAGTGCCTTGTTAATATAGCGCTCTGGCAGGAGCAGTTTCTTTCCACCGGGCCAAGCTCATCCCACCAGTCCCCCCTCGTAATGGATTGATATGGAATTTTACAACCCCCTCCTCCCCACCCCTCAAAGGGGATACAAAGCAGCAGCCTGCCCCACAGACTGGCAGTGCCGGCGAAAGTGTACCTTACCCACTAGCTCCCCCACCATGAACACCAGGTAAAGCCCAGCCGCCGCCACCAGTATATTGAGGACCTGCCGCTGCTTGGACAGTTCCTGGTGTTTGGTGCAGCGCTCGCAGGGGGAGGGCTGGACGCAGGCGTTCGGTAGGTCTCGGTCCAGCAAAGAGTCATCATCGGAGGAGAGAGTGCCTCCCTCCCCGGGCGCGGCCGCCACCACCACTCGGAATTCGCTAAACCAAGGCAGGTCCTCATCATCTGCGCCCCCGGGATACTCGCTGAAGTCATACACTTGCTGTCGCTGAGGTAGAGCGGCACGTCTCTCTGCCTCAGCAGGGACGACTTGAAGCCGTCCCACTAGGCACTGGTAGAGCGCCGAGCCATCTTCCGGCGAGACCAGCGGCGCGCGGGGCATAATGATCAGTGGGCGGCATGCCTAACGAACCGCGGCCCCAGTCACGCGGCGCCTCAGGTGAGACGGTGAAAGATACTTGATCCCAGCACAACAACATCGCCAACTATCGGCTGAGATCTCAACTCTTGCGGTATTTGGGGCACTGCGAGAATTCTACTGTGGAACGTTATGACAGTTTCCTTTCTTTTAACCCTGTCTCTTTGAGACTGGCTTGGCCTGACTTACGTTTGTGGTAAAAGCTTTCTTATCTTCTTTATAGGGCGAAACAGATGGCCCCATAAAGAAGATAAGAAAGATTTTACCACAAACGTAAGTCAAGGAGCTCAGTCTCAAAAGGACGGGGCTTAGCGAGAAAGAAGAACGTCACTAGGACCTCTTCTTCAATGGCTGGCCACCGTTTAGGAGGCCAGCCAATGGAGAAAAGGGGCGGGGCTTAACCTGAAACTCTCCCTACATCATAAATTCTCGCCACCTCGACTGCGCATGTGCGCAGTCTTTCGCAGGCCGAGACCTAAAAAGTCCAGCAGCCAATGCAAGACCTCTTGCCAGTGCCTGTTTTAAATACATTGGATGGATGTTTTTTAATTCCTTTTCTCGTATTAGATTTATAAACCTTTCATCATCTTGTTTGGAAACATCGCAATAGCAGTGTGAAGCAAGATTTGTAACGAACCATATGTCAGGCTTTTACCATACCTGAATGTAATACTACTGTGTATGAGGGAAGCTTGTTCTGCTGCTGTCTGTGCTGGACTGGTCAGTGCACGAGAAGCTCGCATTCCTGCGGACTATATATGCGAGTGGTTTGTACTGCTGCTGCACCTTCTATACATCTTCTCGCTGTGAGGGGTCTTAAACCAATTCTGCTGTGCCTCTGGTGGTCTACCGCCGGTGCTCTACCCCTATCTCTCTGATCACTCTGTGATTGAGGCTTGCACGCCTGGTGTTTGCGCCCTACACCTCTTCTAGACATGAGAGAAGTTAGCACTGCTGCTGCACGTGCTCTCCCTCTGCGAGTGGCGGGAACTCGCAATCCTGATGCCTGTGCTGTGCGTATTGTGTATGTAAGGGGAAGCTTGTAGTGTGGCTGTCTGCGCCATATGCATCTATGTGCGAGTTAAAGCTGCCCTGCTGCTGCTGCCTGTGCTCTAGCTGTTCTCTGTGAGAAATGCTTGCACTGTCACTTTTGTGCCGCGCCTCAAGTGCCTAAATTCAAAAGAATAGGTGTAGGTGCCCCAAATGTTCTTCTGGCGCATGTGCTTCACCTCTGTGAGTACTGCACATGGTACACCACTGTGTGTGGGGGCTGCCCACTTCCGGTGCCTGTGCTGCACGGTCTGCACCTCTGTGTTTGAGGGTTGTTCCCTTCTGGTGCCTGTTATGCACCTCTGTGTGGGGGATGCTCACTTCCGGTGCCTGTGCTGCGCCTGTGTATGAGAGTTGTTCCCTTCCGGTGCCTGTGCTGCACCTCTGTGTCATTGTGTGTGAGGGCTGCTCACTCCCGCTGCCTGTGATGTATGTACCCTTTCTATGTATGAAAGACGATAGAACGGTGGCTGCGCATGCTGTAACCCATGTGCTGCAACGGCCCATAATAGCATCTGCCATGGCAGGGAGGGAATCTCAGAATTTCTGCTGTGTGGCTAACCCCTGGGGTACCAATTGCCGAGGCCCAGCCCCCGCTTCAGTCCCAGTCACAAGAAGCCGAGTACCAGTGCCACAGTCGGCTCCTTCCTTCTGCTATTACGTGCTCTCCATTCCTAGACTCTCTCCTCACAACCTTTTAAGCAGACATGTCTAGCTTGATCCTATCCCTAGCCAGGATCCAGATTCTCATGTTGGATTTGGCGCTTTGGATTCATATGTAAACACAAGAATATCCCAGCGTCTTCGTTAATTGGAGCAGAACAAATGAGAATGCATAATTTAAAATAGGACTTTGGCTTTGAAGGGCTGTGATTTAAATAGACCAATCGGAGGCCAGATGGCCCACGTGGGTGGTTTAATTTTGAGCAATGCATTCTACTGGTTACCACGGACGTCGGCCGAAGTAGGCGAAGAGTAATTCTAGATTATAATAACACCAATAATATTTTTTTTATATAGCGCTTCAAAAAACTCTTCTTTTGTTTCTAAGCACTTAACACTGCAAATAAATGGTGCTGCTATAAGACAATCCAGTAGTTCTCAATTTACTGACTTTGGTAGGGTGGAACGTCGAATCGCCTTAATTTGAACTTGTACCCTTCAGAGCACAATAAATGTCACCTTGTGAGCCAGCTCACTGAGCCACCAAATGCTCTGTAACCCTCTGATTGGCCTAAGAGATAATTAATTGTTTGACTACAGTATTAATATCAATTGTTGACTAGGGTAAAATAAAAGTGTTTTGCCTGCCAACTCCCTCAGCCTTAGACTCCAGCGTATTTTCTATGTTCTGTGGAAAACTGAGTACTAATGCCAGCTTTATATACTCCCATTTGGGGGTGGGGGGCTCTCCTGCCAGAAGGTCAACTGAAAAAACTGATCTTTGTATAATGACCAACATGCCTATGAGGTACCACCCAGCACATTGGTCCATAGAGCTTGCCCCCTCCCATGAACTTT
The DNA here is from genome assembly GCF_964263255.1 of Lissotriton vulgaris. Taxonomy (NCBI): domain Eukaryota; kingdom Metazoa; phylum Chordata; class Amphibia; order Caudata; family Salamandridae; genus Lissotriton; species Lissotriton vulgaris. The sequence goes on from NW_028246007.1 coordinate 92,296, forward strand.
GGCAGCCAGAAGTGGCGTGGCGAGGGCACCTGCAGGAAGGGCTGGGTTACATGACGGGTGGGATCAAGCTGGCATGGCCCCGCCTCATGCCTGGTCTTCGCAGCGCCCAGCGGGTACATGCTGAGTGCTGTGGCAGAGTCCCTCGGCCGCACCATGCTCCTGGGGAGTCTGCCCTGTACAAGAGGCTGCGTTCCTGCCGGACAACAAGCACCTGCCATTAATGTAGGTCGGTCTGGAAGGTGAACTGCGGTGTTACCATCGTGAGTCACGCGGTATGCGTCCATCCTCACCAGGTCACGGAAAGGGCCGACTTCACGCCAAAGCGGTTGAACTTGTAGCAGTAAAGAGTACACGGTAGTGTCACTGGCTCAGACACCACCCTCTGGTCGAGAGACTGTTAGTAAGCTTCAGGGTACCCAGTTGTGATGGTTCCGAAAAGGGCACAAACTCAGGCAGTAATGGGGGGGTTTGGTTTGAAATCAGAGTGGTAATTTTTTTCGGTGGGAAGGATTTTTTTTTTTAAGTAATTGTAATTGGTTTATTACCAATGGATGGAATGTATTTTCACACCCAAATTTACATTTATGCACTGATATAGTGCTATAAAGCGGATGTTTCTAATGAAGTCCACAGAGGCATTTTGCTCGTCTGGAGGGGGGAAATTAGTGAGAGGAGGTTTGCACCCTTCAAACGAGGACGGTTTGCGAGAAAGGCAGGCTCTATTCACGAGTGCATGTGATCCTGTCAGACGCGGAAACAGCCTTTTGTCTGTAAGCCCCGTCCTTTTTAGACAGGGGGGCGTGTTTTTGACTGCTGTTTATTACATCAAAGAATGTAAGAAAGAAAGTCAAAAACAGGCCCCAATCTGAAAAGGATGGGGCTTAGATGGAAAGAAGAATGTCACTGGGACCTCTTCTCCAATGGCTGGCCACCGTTTAGGAGGCACGCCAATGGAGAAGAGGGGAGGGCTTAACCTTGCTAGAGACACTCACTCTATCCTATTAAGTCTCTCCAGCGAGACTGCGCATGTGCGCAGTCTTTCGCAGGTGGAGACCTAAAAACTAGTGGTCCAGTTCTTAGCTTTCCTTTTACAAACACTTGTAATTCAGAAGAACATTCTATTTGTGTTCATTCATAGGAACTCCAACGCTGACTTTGGGCTTTCCCTGGAAGGGCTGTGGGACTGCGAGGACCAGGCTGCTTAGCGGCTAAACCACCGGCCGCACCTGGGTCCTCTTCCTGCCTCCGCCCTTGTGTGCTACATAACGCCTTGCGGCCCCCACTTCGCAGGAGCCGCTCAAGGCTTGAACTGTGGTTGCGCCCTTCACCCTGCTCACCTGCCGATTTGCTGAAAGGGTCACGGACTCCAACGCTGACTTTGGGCTTTCCCTCGAAGGGCTGTGGGACTGCGAGGACCAGGCTGCTTAGCGGCTAGTCCACCGGCCGTCCCTGGGTCTTCTTCCTGACCCCGCCTTTCTATTTAAACACACCTATCGACACGCACGCGGGACGCGCGCGGGCGGTCGCTGGGCCAAGGGCGGGCCCGTTTGAGCCCGTTCTAACACGGGCGAGACCGGACCGGGCCACCCCTCTTGGACTGTTCCTAGTTCACCTGGAGGATTCCTAACCTCCTCTACAGACCCGGCTGGGATTACCATAAAGATTAGGGACAATGCCTACGAGGGAAACGAGAAGTAAAGCCATGGCAACAATTTCCATGGTTACAGGTACTTTGGACAGTTTTCTTATTAGAGCGCACAACGATTTAACTGTTTTGGAAAGACGGCTCTCAGATGGGGTTGAAAGCGCTAAACGATCCTCTTTGGGTCTAATCGCGAATGCTAGAACCCCTGAAAAGGTTGATGATGCTCATATAGCTCTTCTGGATAGTATTGACCAAACGATTGAGTCTGTTTTGTATGAGCTAAGGTCTACCTCATCCTCACACCGAGACTCACTCCAGACCATACCTGAGGTTGCATCTGCCTTGATATCTGAGGCAGTGCAGATCTCTGATGAGGGGAGTGACCCAAATATATCTCATTTACGAGGACTGAGGGAAGGGGCTGTTCCAAAAAGGAAAATAGGGAGGCAGTTTAACCCCTTCGCTGCGGCGGCTATTCCGCCACAGCGCTAAGGGGGCGGGGCGGCCGCGCGGCGGCCGCATGCTGGTGACGGAGCCGCTCCGTCACCAGCCTCAGTTGAGCTGTGCTGATGACGGAGCGGTTCCGTCATGGCCCGCCCCGCTCAATAGAACGTTCAGCGCAGGCGCGAAATTCGCGCCGCGCATGAGCGGCGAGCGGGCCATGACGGAACCGCTCCGTCATCAGCACAGCGCACCCACAGCTGATGACGGAGCGGTTCCGTCATCAGCGTGCAAGGGGTTAAGGGAGGAAAAAGGGCCAAATTAGATCTACCACTTACTAACTCTGAGAATATGACCCATACAGTGGAGAGCGCCCCCCTCCTACTGTTAATGCTAATGACACTTTTATCCAGCTATTACAAACACAGGCGTCTGCGCTGCCTACCTCTTTTATCTTCGGGGAGGGATCTTCCGGTGGCAGGGAACAGCTCACCCATGCTCTCACTAATGTTTTGAAGAATTTGTTAGATCCCCTGATGGCCAGACTTGACCGTATTGATACAAGGTTAAAAGTAATAGAAACGGTCACCGGGGGCATTGAGGTCCATCTGAGAAGAGAGTCTCTGACGAATGGAGGGGCCCCTCTTCTAGTTAATTCATCTAGTCTGCCAACCGCCAAGAAAATTAATCCCCCCACTCCGGCAACTGTACCTCTATCCAATTTACCTACTCCTATCTTAGTACCTCCCCCCAGGCAACCACTCCCTCTGCCCTTAGCACAGAAATCCAACTTGGCAACTACAAAGAACTCAACTAGGCCAGTAAGGATCCCCACTGAGATGGGTGACCGTTCTACCCAGGACTCAAGTAATTTAAGTTGGAAAAATGTAGTAGATCTACCCCCAGAGGCGGCACACCACGTAGTAATTCTAAGTGGTGTGCCTAAGCTTACCAACTCTGCACTAGAAACTTGTGATTCCTTAAAAAATAAAGTGATCAGTTGGTTGAACATCCACAGGCCCCTTCCCCCCAACATGAGAAGTGAACTGCTGATGGTTAGGAGGGTTACATGGGTGGGAAGCACCACGAAGAAAATTAAAGGTGATTGCATCCTGGTAAACTTTAGGAATCCACAGATCGTTTCTCATATCTGCAATTGGCTGGATAGCTCGGGTAACACAACCATTCAACCATTGCCATTATCCTTCTTCTACCCACCTACAAATACCAGATTGCATCTAGGGATTGATGAAGGATGGACGAGGGTTGGAACAAGTTTTCAAGGTAGAAGGCATAGGCCTATCTGTTACGATGCACCTACCCCTGGGGATTATTCGTATATTAACAGGTATAGCTGCCTTGATCAGGTAGATTGACCACAATGGGATGTAGGCTCAGGGGGCAGAGAAGGTGGGCGGGCCCAAATAAATCTCTGTAATAATCATGAAATAGTCCGGGCTGCCCCAGCTTCACTGGGGGCAGTGGCGGATATTCCTGATATTGGTCACCTCGCCCGAGAACATTCTCTCCCTGGCCCGGCGAGCACTATCATTATCAATGATGAACCCGTTGCGCAACCTCCTGGCGGTCCCTCTAGCTCTTCTGTATTAAAAATCCTTTCCTGGAATGTAGCGGGCCTTTGTAACAAACTGGCCTGCCCTGACTGGGGAACATTTATAGACCTGAATGACATCTGTCTGTTCCAGGAAACATGGGCAAGGGAGGAGCAATTCCGCTTGGGATTCGCCTCATTTTCAGTCCTCGCAAGGTGGGCGGGAAAAGGCAGACCCTCGGGGGGTTTAACAATCTGGATAGCAACCCATCTGGGTTGCAGTGCTAGAATTATGGACACAGCATCAGAGGACGTGCAATGTGTGATTCTAGAGTGGCAGAATGGCTACAGACTCGCACTAGTTAATATCTATTGGAGACCTGTGAGTCCCACTTCTGTGTCGGGAGCCATTGAAGACTTATCTTCCTTCTTAACCAAGATTCCTGAGGGAGCCATGCTTGTGGTGGGAGGTGATCTCAACTCCCACTTCGAACCACTTGAGGGTTTGCTGGATAGTGTAAATCAGGAGGAGGATGATGCCTGGAAAATTCCTCAAGTGGCAGGCCCATCGGCAAGGTCATGGGCTCCCCTGGCCGTCCAAATTTCCTCCCTGACGTTGACACATTCTATCAGGGCATGTAATGGCCGTATGAAGTCTGACAACCCGCCTATGCCCACTTTTAACAAACCAGGGAGGGAGGCTCGACTTGATTATATCTTTGTTGAGTGTAGTGCTTGGAACAGAGAATTGGATTTCAGGGTAGTACCGAGGGGAGAAAATGATCACAACCCTTTGATTCTGGATTTTTCCATGCCGGGCACCTACAAGGACAGTCCATCTTTACAGCCCGGCACACCTAACAAGGCCATCCTGTCAAGTAACAGACGTAGGATAAGATGGGACAAGCTGGTCAATACTCCAGATGGAGTAGGTGAATTGTATGCCCGGGTTTACCCAGTATTAGTTGACGTAGCTGCTCTTATTGAGCAGCAACTTACCCATGATTTTTACGAAAGGCTAGAAGAACTTAACAAGGTATTACTTAACAGTCTTTCAGATATCTTAAACCCCCCACGTTTGAGTGGGAGAAGGGTCGGAAGGAAGCCAACTTGGAATAATAGGGCCTTCAGATTGGCAAAAAGAGAACTCCTTGACGCATTGAAACAGAATAACAACAGGGAACTTATAAAGCGCAGGAGACAAGAATACCGGCAGCTAATCCACCATGCTAAGACCGAGTGGGGGAATGAAAACTGGGCGAAGTTAACATCTGCCCTAGTGGTTAAAGATGCACGGAAGTTCTGGCAGATTGTGACCACTGGTTCAGTGGAACCAGAGCTGGCAGTAGGGCCGAACATCTCAGCTGAGGTATGTGAGGAACACTTTAGTACCCTCTATAAGGGGGACAATTTCCAAATGGAGCTCCTCCAAGGTGACATATTGAACAGCTCTGTCCCTGGCCCACCCGAGATTAGGCTCACCCTAGGCGAGGTCCGGGCTGCTATATCTAAGCTCCCCGGGGGTAAAGCTCCTGGGTTGGATAAGGTCCCGGGCGACCTTTATAAACATGAACCCGGGATCTGGGCCCCCTATCTATTAATGATTTTTAATGCAATCCTTGGAGGTATGACGGTCCCAAGTACTTGGCTGGGAGCAGAGTTGGTCCCCATATTCAAGAAGGGGTCGCCTCTGCTCCCAGCCAACTACAGGCCAATCAGCCTAATAGATGTATTGCAGAAACTTTTTTCAAGGCTGATTTTGGACCGCCTTTTGGACTGGATAGAGGACTTTCAAATTTTAAGCCCATATCAGGCGGGCTTTAGGAAGAACGTATCCACCACAGACCAGATTTTCAGACTAACTATGCTCTTTTGGAAAACGGTCAAGGTAGAAGGCGGCCCATTATACACTGTTTTCGTAGACCTTCGTGCGGCCTTCGATTTGGTCCCACGTCGGAAACTTTGGAGCGTTCTAGGGGACTTAGGCATCCCGACCCCCCTTTTAAACATCATAATACGACTTCATACTCAGAATTTCGCGAGTGTCAGGTGCGGGAGAGAAGGCAATTTGTCATCCTGCTTCTCCGTTGGCAGGGGGGTAAGGCAGGGTTGCATTCTCGCGCCTACCCTGTTTTGCCTCTACGTCAACGGAGTAATCCCCCATCTGAATGCGGTCCCCAATATAGATGCCCCAAGGCTCGCTGGGTTGGGGATCTCTGCGATTATGTTCGCAGATGATACCCTGCTACTCTCTAAGACTCCGATGGGTATTCAGCGAGTCTTGGATGGCTTTGTCACCTTTTGCCATGACCGGGGGCTGGAAATAAATACATCTAAAACGAAATTCATGATTTTTAATCCTCCGAAAACATCACGCCCAAACCCTGCTATAGGAGGTGTTCGGATTGAAAGAGTACAGACGCTCGAGTATCTGGGTCTGACTCTCAAAGAAAAGATGACCTGGGTTGAACATCAGATTAAATCTCAACTAAAGCTCTCTCAAAAGGCTGGGGGCATTCTTAAATTGCTAATTAAATCCAAGCTAAAACCTATCGGCTCACCTCTAGAAATGTATAAAATGCTGGCCCGTGGGGCGGTAATCTATGGTGGCGAGTTGTGGGGCCACCAGTGTGCCCCTGCAATTACCGTCACGGAAAATAAGTTTCTTAGGCAGTTGGTATCTCTGCCTATAAGTACACCTCTGCTTCCCCTAAGGCTTGATTTGGGACTGAGACCATTGAAAGAGGAAATGGGCCTTAAGCCTTTGACTTTTTGGATGTGACTCTGGGTAACCCCAGAACTCGCCACTTATAGGCAAAAACTGGTGGAGCTGTTAAATCTCCAGAATGCATGGAAACTCCCCTGGCTAAAATACAAAAGGCAGGAATTTGAGAGGCTAGGTTGCCCCCGTTTGTGGACTAACCCGGAACAAGCGTGTAGAAGCATATCCTGTAAAGAGCTGGTTAACTTGTACTATGATCACAATCTGTCTGTCTGCTTATTGAATGCCCAAATGGGGACACTATCGAGCACATTCTTAGCAAGGAAAGACTATTACAAAATGGAGACAGTTCTTGATGATATTAGTCCTACTGGTCTTAGGAAGCTGTATCTCCAATGGAGACATGACTCTTTGCCAATTAGAGCCCTTATTAGTCGTTGGTCCCCGCCTACTTCTAAAAATTGTCCCGCCTGTACCGCGGAGCTAGAAAATGATCTGCATGTATTGTTCTTCTGCCCGGCATATCGGACACCCAGGAAGAACTGGATTGTTCCAATGTGCAAAAACCTGGGGATTAGGCAGTCTTTTCAATCCTACAGAATACTAAAAACTGATTTATCTCCAGTAATTGTTTTTGCTGTAACTAAATTTTTAGCTAATATATGGAACATCAGAAGGAAATTTATCGTAAAATACGATCCAGTCTATACTTGTACAGCTTCAGGGTGCCGGAAGGTTATTTGCGAGGCTAGGGACTTAAGTCGATTTTCTTTTTAACTTTTCCACAATGTTTTTTTATTTTAGTATGATGAAATAGTTTTATGGGTACAATGTATCTCTGGTCTTTTTATTGTTAAAATGTAATGTTTCCAGTGGAAATTTTATTGTTGATGCATTGTGGCTTCTTTTATGACATTCATGTCGAAATAAAGATGATAAAGAAAGGATGTTTCTAATGAAGTCCACAGGAGGCATTTTGCTCGTCTGGAGGGGGAAAATTAGTGAGAGGAGGTTTGCACCCTTCAAACGAGGATGGTTTGCGAGAAAGGCAGGCTCTATTCACGAGTGCATGTGATCCTGTCAGACGCGGAAACAGCCTTTTGTCTGTAAGCCCCGTCCTTTTCAGACAGGGGGGCGTGTTTTTGACTGCTGTTTATTACATCAAAGAATGTAAGAAAGAAAGTCAAAAACACGCCCCAATCTGAAAAGGACAGGGATTAGATGGGAAGAAGAATGTCACTGGGACCTCTTCTCCAATGGCTGGCCACCGTTTAGGAGGCCAGCCAATGGAGAAGAGGGGAGGGCTTAACCTCGCTAGAGACACACACTCTATCCCATTAAGTCTCTCCAGCGAGACTACGCATGTGCGCAGTCTTTCGCAGGTGGAGACCTAAAAACCAGTAGTCCAGTTCTGAGCTTTCCTTTTACAAACACTTGTAATTCAGAAGAACATTCTATTTGTGTTCATTCATAGGAATCCAGACTAAAGCTACCACAATGCAGTTTTTTTGTGAAATAAAATTCCAGGACTGGAGCGTTCCATCGTTTGTGGCACGCAGTCATTTGGCCACGTTAATAACGGGGAGTCCATGTTGCATACTTAATTACCAATCATTTACATTTGTCTAGTACAGCCCTAACGTTTTGACTTGGGACACACAGTTGTCATCATGTTTTGCTCAGATTTGGAAAATTATAAACGCACGGCTGCCAATAATTCTCATGTCAGGAGGGTCACAAGATCAAGGACTGCTGTTTGTCTGCCTAGAAAATGTTCAATATGCTGTTCATTACCCGTGTTGGGTGAGGGCAGCGGCCGTGACTCACGAGAGGCGGAGCCTCGAGTAGGGAATGACGTCATTCACCACCCTTGCGCCATTGGTGCAGGTCACACAGATGGTCAAGGTTGTGACATTGGTCTACATCACAGTACTGGTGTAGGTTGTGGTGTTGCTCTTGGTCACAGAATTGTTCTAGGTCACAGGACGGATCATGGTTGTGGTATACTAACAGCGGCAGCCGGCACAGGTAAGCACAGTGGTCGGTGGGTAGGGGCTGGGCGTGGCAGGGAGCGGCAAGGGGGGAAGCAGACAGACGACGGAATAGGTATTATTTATTTATTTAATTATAGCTAGTCCATCGTCTGTCGACTTCCCCCCCTCCCACCCCGACCCGCCCCACTGCGTTCTCTGCCGGTTCAGATCGCAATATTGGTCTGGGTCGTGGTAACGTTAGAGGCCACTGTGGTGATCTAGAGTGAGGAGTTATTGGTGCTTAAGTTATTGGTATATGTGGCATATTTACAAGGGGATTGAGCCACTGGAATGTCACTTTTTACGATGTTCCGGTGAAACCGAAACCGGTACCATGAGCAATACGAACACCACACTCGGGACCACTACAGCGACCTAGAGGAATCCTGCAACCTAGACCAATCCTGCAACCTAGACCGATACAACAAGTGGACCAAGCCGGCAATCAACACCAATACCAATACCATTACCTCCACCAATAGCACACTATAGACCAATCCTACAACCTAGACCAAAACCATGATCTAAACTAATATTAAGCTCTAGACCACTATAGCGACCTACAGCAATCCTGCAACCTAAACCGATACTACAACATGACCAAGCCAGCAGCCAAAACCAATACCATGATCGACAGCAACACCACACTCTTGACCATTACAGTGACACAGAGCAACTCTGCAACCTAAACCGATACTACAACAATACTGGGACCTAGACAAATCCTGCGACCTAGACTGATTCTACAACAGGACCAAACCAGCAACCAAAACCAAAAACATGATCAACAGCAACACCACACTGTAGACCACTACAGCAACATAGAGCAAACCTGCGACCTAGACTGATACTACAACAGGACCAAGCCAGCAACTAAAACCAATAACATGATGGACAGCAATACCACACTCTAAACCACTACAGTGAAAAAGAGCAACCCTGCGACCTAGACTGATTCTACAACAGGACCAAACCAGCAACCAATACCAAAAACATGATCGACAGTAACACCACACTCTAGACCACTACAGCGACATAGGGCAAACCTGCGACCTAGACTGATACTACAACAGGACCAAGCCAGCAACCAAGACCAATACTGTGATCTATACTGATACCACACTCTAGACCACTTCAGCAACCTAGAACAATCCTGCGATCTAAACCAAGCCAGCAACCAAGACAAATATCATGATCAGACCAATACCACAATTCAGACCAACTCTGCTACCTAGACTGATACTACAACAGGACTGATGCGGAAAGAGTTTTCTGAATCGAAAATGAGTTAAGAAATCGATTTGGGAAGGGCTTGTAAAAGGCAAACCTTCCAAATTGTGTTGTTGTAACCTATGAATCAATGATTTGTGAACGTAATTTTGGTCACATGCCATTGATCAGTTATCGTTTCTCAAGTCCGGTTGGTAACTGATTCACAAATGGGAAGTGGTCTCATTTGGACATGTTCTTTGGGAGTAGGGGTGGCAGCTTCAGGGAGAGTAGACAGTGATCCAGGTAACCTGCCCTATATACACATAGATAAGTTTGCAAAATAAAATACCTGCTGCAAAAAGTTGGTGCGTAATTTGCAACCAACTGTGGATATGTTAGTCCATCTGGCCCATTGTTATCAATAAACAAGGGGGCATATTATCAACGGCCAGCGATATTTATCGCTGGCCGTGCTTAGTGATAAATTTGTTATCACAGGATATCTCTGGAATTTATCGCCCTGGTTGCGCGTTATTAACAACGCCTTTTTCCAGGGTGATACAAATTCCAGCGATAGCAAGGTTATCGCCGTTTTGAAGGGAACATCGCTTGTTTTCCAGCAATGTTGCCTGCAAAACTGCGATAACCTTGCTGATACTACCCACAGGGTCATATCAGCATAATCCACCACAATGTTAGGAAAAGGTAAGTCTGCATTTTAGCAGATGTTAGTTTTTGGAGAAAACAGCGTTTTTCTCCAAAAACTAACGTGTGCTAAAATATTGGGGCAGCCTTGTAAATATTGTGATGTGAACATCAGCGATATTTGCAAGGTAGTCCATCCGGGGTACGCCCAGTGATGCCCACTTTGCATCTCATTAGAGATGCAAAGGGAGGCATTGGGAAAAGGGGTGTTAACATGCGATTATGCATGTTAGCACCCTCTTGTAAATAGGGTGATAGTTCCATCTCCGCTTTTTTGGCTTTTTAAGCCAAAAAAGTGGAGATAAAGCCCTTGTAAATATGCCCCAAGGTCCCTCCAGAATCTCTTGGAACACCATACACTATTTGGCCACTAGATGACAGTGTTGCAATGGTGTTTGCTGCCGTCCCAAGTCCTGGTTACCATGGCAGGCTTATAAACTCCTATTTTCCTTGCCCGTTCCTGTATAATACCAATCAGTGAAATATATATGGAATATTGATTGCATTGGTATTCATCTAGAGCTTTCCACACATATTGAGAAAAGGAAGATAGGGAAGGAAGAGTGGCATTTCTCCTGGAGCACATAGGCACGTTAACCATCATGGATCACTCTTAAATAGAATATATGTATTGGATGCCATCTCTCTCTACAATGTTTCCTCTTCTTTGCTCTCGTCTCTCTAATAGTGAATTTTAACTCCTCTACACTAGTTCTCGTCCGCAGAGACACCCTGGCGCCAATGGCGTTTCATCGCACAGAAGCGGCTGGTGACTGGGTGCAACTCTTGGGCATCAGCAACGACGGCCGATGCAGAAACCTAGGGGCATATGTACAATGAAATGTCGAAGGGTGGAGTGTGCCAAAATTGTCAAAAGGCAGGGATGCATCATATTTACAACAATACAGCCCACCCCTGTGTTGTTCCTAGCGCTGGCGCTAAAATTAGCTGCCTAGCGCCAAAGTAGACACCCTGGCACTATGGTGTCAATAAATACTGGGAATGATTGTTTATGTGTAGGAAGATGTCCCTACCTGCACATAACAATCATTCATGGCGTTTTGCTCTTTCTATGCGTGCTACAGCACACATAGCAGAAGCAAAAACGTGGAGAAATAAGAATATTTCTCCTTGTTTCGACGTCTAATACCTGCTCTTGCATTAATGCAACTTTGTAAATACTTTGACAAATTCAGCAGCACCTGCATGTTGTCTGCTTTCGAACACAACAACGTGCAGGCGGGGAC